>NC_092876.1:296725372-297025372 GCF_028372415.1 Notamacropus eugenii | reverse complement strand
TCAACAAATAATACCTACACAACCATAAAAAAGAGAGAGGAAATAGGTTGAAATTAATTCTGTTGAATTAGATTTATACTTCCCTCACTTATGACTATTAATCAATCTGACTATACTTGATGGCTTTTCATTATATTTTCCTACATTGTTTGAAATTTCTCTTAGATACATCATATTTTTCAAATGTATGAGTTAACATAGTGATTGGATGCCTACAATAACAAAAATACTACATGGTCTTTGCCCTCAAGCGCTGATGATGATACTTTGCAATTGGCAATATACTTTTCTCATAACCATGTGAGACAGGTGGTATACAGCTGAATGGTATGTAACAGGTGGTTCTATAACAGAAAAAGTTACAGAACATTATAAGGTGTCATTAAAGAATATGAAATGAAGTTATGATAATAAAAACTGAAACTTATTTTATTTAAGGTTTACAATGCCTTTGCATATATTATCTAATTTTTCCTCATAAAGACTCTGTGAGGTAGGGAATGCCAGGCATTATTATTTCCATCTTATTAATAATGGAACTAATATTCAGAGAGATTAAGTGACTTATCCATAATCTATAAATGCTTTTATAATTGAGTTGAAAGATAAGGTATATTCCCTCACCCCTCTCCAACTTTGGTAGAACAGGTATTCAAGCACCAGGTTGTGTGGGACAAAGTGAAGGAGAGTATGCAGCAGAAATTCTGAGAAGGGAAAGATCATATGAGTTAGTTAAAGAAAGCTTCCCAGAGAAAATAAGGAATGATTTAGCTAAGTGTCTTAAGTTATAGCGAGTAACCCTATAGAGAAATGTGACATCATTATTCTAATTGGGGAGTAAAATTGAGATCCTAAGAGACTAAATGAATTGACTCGTGGTTATGTACCAAAATGAATGGTACAGAATATGTCTATTGAAGATTGAATTAAAGGCCTCACTCCAAGGAAGCAGGGAAATGCCTTATGATTTCTAGTCTAGAACGATGGCCCCTTCCATTCTGAAACCCTGCAAAGAAGACTTATAGATATTGAGAATCATTATAGTACTACTATTATTAATACTACTAATGATAATGATGATGGTCCTTTGAGGGATTTGTAATTTTATAAATATGGGTTCATATTGCATGGACATGGTTTGCAGACACTCCATGCCTTCATATCCTGTATAATTCTTCGAAAAGAGAATATTAATTAATTACCTTATATATTCCAGGCACTGTGCTAAACATTGATAATATAATCATAAGGAATGAAACAATCCTTGTTCATAGGGAATTTGTGTTCTATGGGAGAGAATACAAGTATATATACATACATGTGTATATATACATCTAATTTATATACATGCATCTATTCACATACATGATATGTATATGTATGTGTACATATATGTACATGCATATAAATCTTTTCACCCTCCCTCAAACCTCCATCAGCTCCCTTCCCTCACTCTCTTAGCTTAAAACTTTGCCTTGTATTTCACTGAAGAAAAAAATGAGACCATTTGTCAAGAGCTCTCTCTTATCCCCTCCTCCTCATCCCACTTAGCTTATCTTCTACTCTTATCTCCTCTTTCAACCCCGTTTCTCGTAAAGAGGTGGTTCTTTTCCTTTCCAAGGAAAGCTTCTATCTGATCAAGTGATACTATTCCATCCAGCAGACTGTCCCCTCTAATCTATCACTAACCTTCAAGTTCCCTCTCTCTACTGGCTGCTTCCCTATCGCCTATAAACATACTTGTGTCTCCCATATTCTAAAAGACAAAACAAAACAACACTTCATTATATCTATTTGTTTTTACTGTCATCCTTTGTCTCCCCTTTCTTGGTTAAACTTCTTAAAAAGGCCATCCACAATGGGTGCCTTGACTTACTTTCCTCTCGCTTTCTTCTTAATTCTTAACAGTTTGGTTTCCAGGCTCATAATTCATATTCTCTCTAAAGTTACCATTGATCCCCTAATTGCCAAATCTGATGGCCTTCTCTTAGTCCTCATTCTTCTGAAATTCTCGGTAACCTTTAAAAACATTAATCAACCTATCCTCTTTGATAATCTCTCCTCTTTAGGATTCTGTGAAAAACAGTCAATCAACATTTAAGTAAGTGCCTATTATGTGTCAGGCATTTTGCTAAATACTGGGGATACAAAAAGAGGCAAAAAACAGTCCTGAGTCCTTAAGGAGTTTGCAAACTAATGGGGGAAACTACTTGCAAGCAATTAAAAATAAAGTAAGCTATATAAAAGATAAATAGGAGATAATTAACAAAGGGAAGACAGTGGAATTAAAAGAAATTAGGGAAGACTTCCTGGAGAAAATGGGATTTTAGTTGGGATTTAAAGGAAGCCGGGATGATAAATAGTCAGACTTGAAAAAGGAGAGTATTCCAGCATGTGGAACAGCCAAAGGAAATACCCAGAGCTGGGAAATGTAATGTCTTGTTTATGGAGTAGTCAGGGGACTAATTGCTGTCTGTCCTTCATTCATGACATCAGGTACATTATGCCATGGCATGCAAGTGAAGTGGATTTAAGGGAGGGAGGGCTGTGTAAAGTCATCAGCCTCACCTTCTACTTTGGAACCATCTGGGACCAGTGGCCAGATATGGTTCAGGACAATGCAGTGGGGGACCTTGGTCTTTTCAAGCTCTCTGTAACTGGTCTCAGTTTCCCCAAGGCAGTTCCCATTCAGTGATTAAGGCTTAATAAAAAACAAGGCAAAGATTGGCCTCTTAGAAAGAGGCTCTGGAGGAGAAAGTGAGGCTGGTAACTTTGTACAACCCTCCCTCATTTAAATCCAATTCACTTGCATGTCACAGCATCACTTCCCTGATACCATGATTATCTTTCAGAATGAAGGACAAACAGCAAGAGTCCAGTGTCACTGAATCAAAGAGTATGGGGAGTTTTTAGGAGTAAGTTATAAGAAGACAGAAAAAGTAGGAAGGGGCTAGGTCACAAAGGGCTCTGGTGCCAAACAGAGCATTTTTTATTTGATCCTGGAGTCAATAGGGAGCCACTGGATTTTATTGAGTAGGGGGGTGTTGGTGACATAATCAGACCTATGCTTTAGGAAAATCACTTTAGTAGTTGAATGGAGGATGAATTGGAGTGAGGAGACACTTGAACCAGGCAAATCTACCAGCAGGCTATTACAATACCCCAGGAGTGAAGTGATGAGGGCCTACACCAGAGTGGTGGCAGTGTCAGGAGGGAAGGGGACATATTAGAGAGATGCAGCAGAGTTAAAATTGACAGGCCTTGGAAATAGATAGGATATGTGAAGTGAAAGACAGTGAGGAATCTAGGATAACTCCTAGGTTGTGAGCCAGAGGGATTGGGGGGATGGTGGTACTCTCTACAGTCAAAGAAAAAGTACGAAGTAGGGAGAGATTTAGGAGGAAAGATGTTGCATTTGTCCTTTATTTTCAAAGAGGACAACTGGAACATCTCTAGTTGTCTTGATCCATATCTGGCCACTGGTATCAGATGGTTCCGAAGGAGAAGATGAGGCTGGTGACTTTGCTCATGACTTGCAGTTGAATTTGATTTGAGTGAGGCAGAGCTGCTCTTGAGGATGATGTTCAGTCACTGGGATGGGAAGCTTCTGACCAAATGTTAATGTGCATCCAAAGGTGCCCTAAAGTTCAGTAAAGACCAGAAAGGTCACTTTCCCAGGCTCGCTGAGGGGGTTTGAGGCTCATTCTGTAGCCTGTCTTGCAACTTGAAGGCATCCTAATGCCCTTTTCCCCTTATCTTGAAATACTATACAACTTGTTCCAAAAGAATTCCTTTTGCACCCCTTATCTTGTGTTCTCTATCATTCATCTTCCTCCTCCTGTGTCATGCCAACTTTTCCTTATCTTGTAAGCAACCACCTTCCTCACCTTGTTTGTACTTATCCTGTCCCTAGATCTCCAACCCTCATTAAAAACCCTAAACATTATATCATCATCTTGCAAGATGTCTAGCTTTCTGTCTTTATAAGGCTGGTTCTTTTCCTATATGAAGGCTTTTGTTTAGATCCTTGCTAAATCTCAGATTGGTGTGCTTTTGCATCAATAAAGTTCCCATTGGCTAAAGAGAAGGTCTAAGTAAATTCTTTTGAATCTGAACCAGCTCTCCCAGCTCTGACCTCAACAGTGTGAGAATGCTCATCCTAGAATGGGGGGTGCCTCTAACCTTAAAAGGATAGGCACAGCAGGAGATGGGAGGTCTGAAGTCAAAAGGAAGGTTGCTTTTCTTTGCACTGAAGGCAACATGACTATCTTCTGCTTTTCCTGCCTTTCTAACCACTCTTCAGTCTCCTTTGCTGGATCTTTAGGTCATATCCATTGACCATGGGTGTTCTCTTAGACTCATTCATGGTCTATCTTACCTTCTCACTCTAAACTATTTCACTTGATCTTTTCAGCTCCTCTGGATTTAATCATCTATTTGCTGATCTATTTATGTAGCCTAATTTCTTTTCTGAACTCTAGCCTCTTATCTCCAATTGCCTATTGAGAATCTTGAACTGGGGTCCCTGTACATGGTGAAACTCAATATGTTTAAAACTGAACTCATCTTCTTTCCATGAAGACCTTCCCTCTTCCTAATTTTCCTATTTCTTTCTAGGGCATCACCATCCTCCATATCACCCCGGGCATTCAACCTAGGTGTCATACTTGACTCCTCATTCTCATTCCCCCATGGCTAATCTTTTGCCAAGTCTTAACAATTCTGCCTTCAGAGCATCTCTCTCCAATAGCCTTTTCTCTTCTATGATACTGCCACTATCCTAGTTAAAAGGCCCTCATGACCTCCCACCTGAGCTATTGCAAAAGCCTCCTGGTTGATACGATTGCTTTAATTCTCTTTACATTTTAGCTCATTCTCCACTCAGATGACAAAGTGATCTTCCTAACCTTGGTTATGTCACCCATCACCCATTCAAAGAACCCCAGTGGCTCCTTCTTATTTCCAGTCAAGTATAGAATCATTTGTTTTTCTTTGAAAGCCCTTCATAATCTGGATCCTTTCTACATTTCTAGTCTTTTTTTACACCTGTGCTATGTCATCTAGTGACACTGGCGTTATTTTTCCTCATACATGACTCCATTTCATAGCTGTGTATTTAGATTAGCTGACTCCTATGCCTGAAACGCTCTCCCTTCTCATCTCAGCCTCATGGTTTCCCTGCATTCCTTCAAGTCCCAGCTAAAATTCCACCTCAAAAAATCTTTCCCAATTTCCCTTGATATTCCTTCATTCCTTCCCTTGATTATCTCCTGTTTATTTTGTTAATTTCGTCCTTTTTTTGCCTTTTGTTTCCCCATTAGACTTTTAGCTCCTTGAGAAGTGGTACTTTTTTTATATTCTTAACATTTATCACAGGACCTGGAATATATTAAGTGCTTCATAAATGCTTATTGATTTGATTTTGAATATACATATATTTGTGTATATATACATATGCACACATAATATATATAATATACATATATGCTTTCACTGTATATATGTATACGTATATACACATACAGTATAAATATAGAGTGAATAAATACAAATATATGCTAAGTAGTTAAATACAGGGTAGTTTAGAAGAGAGAGCACTCCCAGTTGGGGGGATAAGGAAAGGCTTCATGTAGAGAAAGGTGTGTGATTGGTTCCTTAAAGGAAGGGAGTGACTCTATAGGTATAGGTAAAAAGGGAATGCCTTCCAGATGTATCTATAGCTAGTACAAATACATAAAAATATGTCATGTGTAAAGAAATAGGTTGAAGTCAGATCTTGTAGGACTTATAAAAAGTCAAATAGAGGATATTACATTTTATCCTGCAGACAATATGAAGTCACTGGAGTTAACTGAGTAGGAGATTCATATGGTTAGATCTGTGCTTAAGGAAAATCACTTTGGCAGCAATGTGTAAAACAGAATTGGTATGTTGAGGCAAGGAGACCAATTAGGAGTGAAATCTAATTTATATGAAAGGGTCTGAAATAAGGTAGCTGTAGTCTGAGTAGAGAAATGGGGTTGAATGCAAGAGATGGTAACCAGGTAGAAATGGCACAATGTAATAAAAGACTGAATACACAGGGTGAAGGAGTTACTGAGTTACTCAAGAGTGAATAACCTGCCAAGTTTTCATACTTGAGAGACAGGAAATATGGTGGTGACTTTGACAGAAACTAATCCATCAATAAGCATCCATTAAGTATCTACTGTAGTTTTGGCATTAACCTAGGCACCAGGGATATGAAAATAGAAATGAAACAATTTCTCAAGGAGTTTGCATATTCCCTGGTCTTATCCATGTCTTTTCATAAATGGTCCATTGAATTTCCATTCAGGGTACTGAAGATAGCCCTTCCTTTTGGTTATTTAGTATCTCAGGGTTATGAATATACTATATCATGGTACTGCACTTTCATAGACATAAAAAAACATGAGAATACTAAGGAGTATTATTGAGGAGGTGGTGAAACAGTGGAAGATGATTGAAACCACAGCCTACTTTTCCAGCTGAAAGCTCTCTTGATCTCTTCTTCTCCTTCATGGGTATAGCTCATTGTCAACCAGAACTGCCTGTATATCTGGGATGAATAGATTGATAGAAAATAAAAAAATCCATCCAGTTACATGTCATAATATGTTCAAGATATATTTTCATTTACTTTGCTTCCCCCTCCAGTATAAATAGTTATAATAATCTCCTTCTATAATGGTTGATATTAGTGCCTCAGGCTTGAAATTAAGCCTCTCTGTCTCTGTGTTTCTGTCACCATCTCTCTCTCTCTCTCGGCTTCCCATGACTTCTCTTGAGTAGGTAAAAAAGCATATAGTCTTTAGAGAGAAGAGATAGAATCACTAAGTTTCCCAGGCATCTGAAGAGAGGCCTGAACATCTTCCTGTCTCATCAGTGTTATCTCCCAACCTCTGCCATAAACTGCATGAACCTGGGAGGAGGTACAAGATATTTACTAGTGATAGAGGACAGTCTTCGCACGCTATGTCAACTTAGCAGAAATTGAGTCAGAATAGGAACAAGAGGCCTGAAGAGTAATAATATAAGAGTCTTGGAGCCTTGATGAAGAAAGCTGCTATATCAGAGCTGATTGTCCTTTGGGAAGATCAGAACAGTCCAGGAATTGATGTTAAAGATTATATAGGTGGAGACATGAACCAGAGATTTCTTTTCAGAGTTGGGAGTGGTAGAACATGCTTGTCATCCCTGATGATGGTGAAGCTCAGGCTAGTGAATCTCTTGGATTCTGAATTGTAGTAGGGCTGAAGTTAGTTTGGTGTCCCCAGTAAATGTGACCCCAAAATGGTGAGCCCGAACAACAGGGACACTAGGCTACACAAAGAGAGATGAACCTGTCTATGTCAGGAAAATGCAGCAAGTAAAGCTTCTTTGCAAATCAGTGTGATTCTGCTTGCGAGTGGCCACTGCACTTGTAGACTGAGCAAAATAGGGAAACTTAGTCTTAGAAAAAAAGTCAGATATTGATCCCAGGTTTGCCTTGCGTAGTTCATGTGGGTCAGAGATTGTTAGACCACCCTCCCAGATTATGCAATTGTTATATCAAGGTCCAGGGACGATTTGATGCATAGTTTACAGCAGTAGCCATTGTAATATTATTATTAATAATATTGATGATAATAGCAGCCCACATTTATATGATTTTGCTGTTTACAAATCACTTTCCTCATAACATTCATATGAGGTAGTGTACTTCAGTAAATTCCTGATCTCATCATCTTCTCCTTCCAAAGTTAGAGATAACTCATTTATACCTTCTCACTTTGTTGATTCTTGTCTATGTTTTTCCATAAATCCTCAGGAGAGATGCTAACGAATATACTGAGGACCTTTTAACGTTGCATGAGTATGATGAGACATATCATGTGACCAAAAAAGTGCAGTACTATTTTTTCAATCCTCCTGACCTCTTGAAACTCTCCAAAATGGAAATTAGGACCAAGAGATAAAATAATTTCAGCTGTCTTCATTTATTAATCAGAAGTACTTTGTGATCCATCTTACTCCTTATTTTAGCAGACCCCATTTCTCAGTCTAACTCTAAAGACACTATGGCCCATTGTAAACTGAAGGTGTGCTTGAATAATGTTATTACTCCTAGTCCCTGTTAGTCTGCTTGCTAATCAGTATAAGTTGGGATCCTTGATTTCTTTAAACAAGAACCTGTAAACAAAGAACCAGCTTAGGCTGGGTCCCTCCCCTGGGGATGGCTCTCCTATCCTTCCCTGACCAATGAGAAAGTTACATAAATTCTTACAATTTTCTTCCATCCTACCCCTGGGGGAGGTGAAGGAAGAACCAGTGTCATTTGGGCATTAATGAGTGAGCTGAATTTCTGAATTTAACTTAGTATAGGCTAGATGAGTTTCTGAACTAAGTTCAGAGGCAAATAAATGTGACTTGGGCAGTTTTACAATATGCTGAGTATAACAGAAAATAGAATCGGAACAATTTGATTTTCTCAATTTTCCCCCTTCTTGTCATGGGGAAAGTTGTACAATGATGACCATCAACCTACCTCCAATGTCCATTTAATTAGCAAATTTCATCTTGGAATCCAGATGTCCCATGTAGTTAGGAGAATCAGATGCTATTTGGGATCTAATCCTGTATATGAAAATATAAATAAAGACACTATTGCGGGTAGAAGCTTTCCACCTCTGGCTTCAATAGTTATACAAATGAATTTACTTATAAGAGTCTAACTTTACTTCAATTATGATGAAAGGCTTGGGATGATATTAAATTATTAATTCCAAAACAGTGTATATCAATAAGTTATTTATAATAAAACATGTGTGTACTATAGGACATGCAGTAAAATAGGTGTTGTTTCTACATTAGTAATAAATTTGAATGAAATTAACTTTTCCACTAATGTAACACAAAATATTATGTTACATCCCTTTAAGAAAACTGAATGCACTGAAATTCTCTTCCTCAAACCAAAGTGCAGATGTTTCTGATTTCCATCCCCACAAATTAATAAATTCGTATATTTGTTTCACATTTTACCTTTGTACAATTATTCTCGCATTATTAAGGAAAGATGAACTATTTCAGAGACTTAATCTTTCACATGACAATGCAGGAAGGTGGATGACAAGCATGAGCTAATTTACCTAGTTGTTTAGGATATGGAGTAACTGTATTCAGATTGAAAACAGCAAGATCTCAAATATTTCCATTGTGCTCAGATTTTCTACTGACTACTTGCTATGATTATAAACATTTGCTAGAAAAGGAAAAAGCAGGGACATGATTATACCAGTATCTAACTGGTCCCTTAGATTTAAGTCTAAGGGAACACATATGAAGGATAAAGCATCCTTAGCTCTATTTGATTTAGCATCTTTAGCTCTGTATGATTTCAGGTAAGAGTCACAGTTTAACTATCAACCATGCAGTAGTAATTCCACCTCATAGCCAGACTCAGGAATAGCCAGGTGGGAAACATTCCTGTTCAAAGGAACACAAGGAGGAAAATGAGGCAGAAAGAACTCAACTTAGGCTAATGCCAAGGTTGTCCTCTTGGCTTTTCACAGATGCAAACCTTTACCAATAACAGTTCAGGATCACATTCTCCCTGAGTAGCTTGTGGCATTTCTCTTGAATGGTGGATTACTATCTTAATGATTCACCAGACAACTATACCTAAATTCAAACCTCAAAATAAAATCAATTACAGTCTTAAAAGCTTTTACTTCATTGATAATTTCATGAAAGATGATGTCTAGGCTCTTTTTTTGATCATGGCTTTCAGGTAGGCCCATAATTTTTAAATTGTCTCTCCTGGATCTATTCTCCAGGTCAGTTGTTTTTCCAATGAGATATTTCACATTATCTTCCATTTTTTCATTCTTTTGGTTTTGTTTTGTGATTTCTTGGTTTCTCATAAAGTCATTAGCCTCCATCTGTTCCATTCTAATTTTGAAAGAACTATTTTCTTCAGTGAGCTTTTGAATCTCCTTTTCCATTTGGCTAATTCTGCTTTTGAAAGCATTCTTCTCCTCATTGGCTTTTTGAACCTCTTTTGCCAGTTGAGTTAGCCTATTTTTCAAGGTGTTATTTTCTTCAGCATTTTTTTGGGTCTCCTTTATCAGGGTGTTTACTTGTTTTTCATGCTTTTCTTGCATGTCACTCATTTCTCTTCCCAGTTTTTCCTTCACCTCTCTAACTTGATTTTCAAAATCCTTTTTGAGCTCTTCCATGACCTGAGCCCATTAGTGGGCTGGGATACAGAAGCCTTGACTTCTGTGTCTTTCCCTGATGGTAAGCATTGTTCTTCTTCATCAGAAAGGAAGGGAGGAAATGCTTGTTCACCAAGAAAGTAACCTTCTATAGTCTTATTTTTTTTCCCCTTTTCTAGGCATTTTCCCAGCCAGTGACTTGACTTCTGAGTGTCCTCTCCACCCCCACCTGGCCTCCAGATCTGCCCAGCCAGCACTTGGGGTCTGAGATTCCAATGCTGCTTCCCAGCCTCAGGGCTTTGGGTGGGGGCAGGGCTGCTATTCAGTGTGAGATTAAGTTCAGGTGCTCAGGTCAGGGCAGGGCTGCCTCCTGGGCTCAGTTCCCTCAGGGGGTTTATGCAGAGACCTTCAACAATGGATCAGGGCTCCTGCCTGCTTGGGGAGCCTTGGTCTGCTCCCACCTCCGCTGCTGCCTCCCGAGGGGGCCTGAGTTATGGGGGCACCCCACACCTCTCTCAATGTGCTGAAGAGACCCTTGTCACCTGTGGGTGGGGGACTCGCGCGGCCGCTGGAGATTCTGTCCCTGGAGCCTGCTTGGATCCACTGCTTTCCACGCTGTGCCACCGAGGCAGGGTTGGGCTCTGCTCTGGGTCTGGGGCCCGAGGGACCTTTTGCGAGAGGTTTTCAGGCTCTCTGGAGCAGAAATCTCATCCACTCCATTGTTCTGTGGCTTCTGCTACTCCAGAATTCGCTGGTGGTTCTTTTTTTTACAGATATTTTATGGGCAGTGGGTTCAGAGGTAGCGTATGTGCGTCTTTCTACTCCGCCATCTTGGCTCTGCCCCAAAGCTTTTACTTCAAATGGCAAATTTCATTAATCATAGCTTAGGGCTAGATACAATTATTTTTACTCTCATGGAGTTGCAATAAGCAATAAAAATTGACCAGGACTCACATACATAAGAGATTTCATTTAACATCTTTCACTTGTTTTCTTTCTGTCTCAAATTTAAATTTATCCTGGTGTAAAGATCAATCATTGGAAATAATTTCTGTATTATACATAAGCTTATAAATCTTTAGCAAGCCAAGTTCATTGTTTAGGAACTGTGTAACCCAAACAAGCTCTTTTTCCAGGACTGATGACCTTATATGGTTTCTAGGAAACTGGCAAGTTTACAAAATAAGGGGAATGGGCAGGGACTCTAGAGAACAGGCTGAGACTGATGCCCCTGCCTGACCACCCCATGAGATAGTCTTCCTCCAGATTGATGTAAGTCACATACTCTCTACGTAGCAAGTACCCTGTTTTCAGTCTTAATTTAGTTTGTTTAGTACTGATTGGATTTCCCCATATCCTTCTATGGCTACTCACATGCCAGGATGTCTTTCAAGGTTCCCATAGAAGATCATCTATTATTCTTCACTGGTATCTACTAGAGCGAACACAGTTTGTTTATTTTTATGACTCTAGTATATGGTAACTTGCACTGGCACACAGGGCCTCTGTCCACCCAGTTAACAAATTTCAGATATATGAATTTTCCCAGTTTGTCTTAGTGCCAAATAACATGATAAATTCTGACTCATCTTAAACATCAAATTAGGAGAGGTAGTATTTCACTTAAAATGTGAATAGAATAAATTCAATTGATGGATCTGTGTTCCAAATGGTATTACACAGAATCTAGGGCTATGATTTTAATGCTGACTGTAGTATTATATTTTAAAGAAATGCTACTTATTCCAATCATTTCATATTACAGAGTCCACTATTTCCAGCCAATCTACTGCCAAAGCTTATAAAATTGGCAATCTGATATTACAATTTAATCTACCCCAATTATCATACTTAAGAGTATGTTCTAACTTAGTTCAAATCTCAGTTCCACAATCTCAGAGGGAATATAAAACATCAATTTACCCATATTCTTCTTATAAATAGGAGTGTCATATATTTTACAGTCAAGTTTCTAATTTTAACACACACTTCAATTTAAAAAGTTATTTTAAAAATTGACTAGTACTTAATTTGAATTTGTAAGACTCCCTAAATTCTAGCTAGATATTCCAATCAAACTCAGTTACCTTTTGATTGTTGCATTACATAGAAATTTCCCCCTTTTTGATGAGCCAGGAAAGGTTTAAGTGCAGTCCAATTCCAAAGTGCAAGCCTTGAAACTTTCACTGACACAGCCCCCAAAACTGTCTTTTGAAAATCATGCAAAATGCAGGCAGTTTACTGCTGGAGTTTTAAAGTGAGAGTAAACTTTTATTTTTCTTTTTCAAAAATTTTCAAAACATTTACTCTCAAACCCTCTGTTCACATTGTCAATACA
The DNA here is from genome assembly GCF_028372415.1 of Notamacropus eugenii. Taxonomy (NCBI): domain Eukaryota; kingdom Metazoa; phylum Chordata; class Mammalia; order Diprotodontia; family Macropodidae; genus Notamacropus; species Notamacropus eugenii. The sequence goes on along the minus strand of NC_092876.1, from coordinate 297,012,814 downwards.
AACAGATTATACCTTTCTTCCTGTCCATGCTCTTTTCATTCCTAAGTACTTAAAGTTTCTTACCTTTTCTTCTATCTATTCGCTCTGTTAGACTTTGATCAAAGCTCCTTTAAAGCTGCAACATCTTATTTCTTTCCTATTCTGATTGAATACTTCTATTACCCACTTACCTCTACCAATTGTAATCCAAATAGTCTTCATTTTGTTGAAAATATTGTTTTCTTTCTCTGTCTCCTGTCCACCCACTCCTCTGAGGCTACTGCAGACAGAGAGGGAGGGAAAGAGGTGGAGAGAGAGAAAGATTCTCCCTTTCCTCTATACAATCCTTTGAGTCTTCCCCTGTGTTGCTATCTTCTCAGGGATCCCCCACCTTATCTCCTTCTTGTCTATATGTTAACTCCTTTCACTCTGGTGGTTTTCCCTTCATTGGTGGTGGCTAACCTCAATGGCATGGGAAAGGACTATCCCATATCAGCCACAAGCTTTGTTCTCCCTTCACTAGCTAGTCCCAAATTCCTCTTGACATTCCATTGCTATCCTGGTATCCAGTTGTAAGAACTGGAATTCCCCTGCCAAGAGAAATCTATACCTTCCCCATAACCATGGGATGTTTTTTTTGATACCAAAGGAAGAGGCCAGATTGATTATAGGTCGTAGTTTAACCAATCATTATGAATACTTACAAAACAGGAGCAATTTTCAGTATGGCACAGCAGCCGGACAGTTCTGTGGATCCCTTCAAAGAACCCCATGGCTATTATAGAAAACAATCAAAGGGAGGAGAAACTAGAGGGTGCATCACTACTGATTGGTAGATATTTTTGGTTTTCTGCTTACTAATGAGCTTGAACATTAAGCCAATGTTATGCCCAAACATAAGTTTGTGTATTGATCATGTACTGGTGAAACTATTCTTGTCTGTTCAAAAACTTTAATTTTATGTAATCAAAACATCCATTTTACCTCCTATCAATCTCTTTTTTTGGTCATAAGAACTGAAAAGTAATTTCTACCACTAATTTGCTTACCACTTTTCATGTATAAATCATTTGCCAATTTTGTGATTTCCTGGTATGGTGTGAAATGTTCATTTATGTCTGTTTTCTGCCACAATGCTTTCCAATTTTCCCAACAGGTCTTCTCAGATAGTGAGTTTTTGCTCTAAAGCTGTGATCTTTGCATTTATCAGATTCTAGAATTTTGCGCTCATTTTCTTTTATATATCCTATACCTAATCCATCTCACTGATCAACCTCTCTATTTCTTACTCAGCATCAAATTATCTTGAAGATTAAAGCCTTATAGTATAGTTTGTTATCTGGAACTCCTAGTTCCTCTTCTTTCCCATTTTTTAATTGATTCTCTTGATATTCTTGACCTGTTCTTCCAGAAGAATTTTATTTTTCTAATTCTATAAAGTAATTCATTGTTAATTTAATCAGTGGGACATTGAATAAGTAAATTAATTTAGATAGTATCGTCATTCTACAATGTTGGTGTCATCTTCTAAGTCTCATTCTCATTCACCCCACGTTTCACATCGCGTCTGTTATCAAATCTTTTTTCCCCTTCCTATGTGATGACTCTTGTGTGTTTTTCTGTCTACTCATACCACAACTGTATTAGTTCAGGCCTTATTGCTTCTTTCTTGGATTATTGCAAGAAAATTCTAATAGGTCTCCTTCTTTCAAGTTTCTCCCCTCACCAATCCCTTCTCCACTCAGTTGTCAAAAGTGATTTTGGAAAAGGGTGAGTCTGCTTCTGACATCTTCCTGATCCCTGTTAGCTCCAGCATCAAAAAGAACGTCTTCTATTTGGCATTTATAGTACTTCATAACCTGCTCCTTCCTACCTTTCCAGTCTTCTTCCACTTTACTTCCTGTCATATAATCTATAATCCAGATACTCTGGCTCATTTGCTGTTCCTCTCATAAGATGCTCTGTCTCCCAAAACTTTTCAGTGATTGTTCCATCACTCCCCATTCCTAGAAGGTTCTTTATCCTCAGTTCTACTTCCTACTTTTTTTTTTCAGGACTCAGTTCATATACCACTTTCAAAAGATATTTTCTATTCCCCAAAGGGTTAGAGCTTTTGTCTCAAAGATTATCTCCCATATATGTGTGTGTGTATACATACACAAGCACACACACAAACATATGTATCATATATTCCCTGTTATTTATGTAGTATCTTGGTCATTAGCATGTTAGCTCCTTTAGCAATTCCATATTGCAATGCAGTAAGTGTTTAATCAGTGCTTGTTGACCTGATTTAGATATTTCCTGACCGTCACTTTTCATCCCTTAACTTCACGCATTTGGACGAGTCATTGCCCAAACCAGGAATGCCCTCCTTTCTCAAATCTATTTTTCAAAATTTTTATCTTCCTTCAAGGCTCAGCTTGGGTATTGCCTTCCTCGGTGAGAGTTTTCTTGATTGCCCCAATTGTTAATATTCTCTTCCTCCTCAAATATCCTCACATTTACTGAGCCATGTAGTTGTATCCATGCAATAGACTAAGCTCCTGGAGTCAAAGGACTGTTCTGTTTGGTTTTTAAATGGAACATTTTCTAATACCTTGTAGATAAAATAGAATTAAATCATGTAACTTTCAACCAGATAGTATCAGTAAAACAATATTGTTGTCAAAAGGATGGATATATGTCAGAGAACAGTTTGTGATTATTAAGAGAATTCCATTCCTTCCAAAGCAATTTCCTGTTTCCTTCCCCATTCAATTTGGATCATACAGAATAAATTAATGATATCAATAAATGTGAAATTGTGAAAGAAATCTTAAAGGGTATATAAATACAGGGTGTTAAAAATATGTCAGTCAAAATAAGAAATGTTAAGTGATCAAGCCCACAGTCAATATCATTTGGACAACTTTATGTACAATAATAACAATAATACAAGCCAGTAATTATACAGCACTTTAATGTTTGCCAAATGCTTCACAAATATTATCCTATCCTATCCTCACAACAGCCCTGGGAATTAAATACCATTACTAGATACATTTTACAGATTGAGGAAAGGGAAAAGGAAGGGAAGAGAAGAGAGGAAGGAATAAGAATTTATATACTGCTTACTAAGTCCAAGGCATTATACTAAGTGCTTTATAAATATGATCCCTTTTGATCCTCACAACAACCCTGTGAGATAGGCATTAATTTTTCCTCCATCTTACAGATGAAGAAACAGATAGACAGAGATTAAATAACTTGTCCAGGGTCCCATAGCTAGTAAATTTCTGAGGCAAGATTTGAACTCAGGTCTTTCTGACTCTAAATTCAGTCAGCATTCTATCCATTGAGACCAGCGTGGTAGGTTAGGTGTGTGTGTGTGTGTGTGTGTGTGTGTGTGTGTGTGTGTGTGTGTGTGTGTATGTGTGTGTGTGTGTTAGGCAGTCTGTACACCTTTATTCTGAGAGGAGAAGAGAAAAGGAGGCAGTGATAATGAGGAGAGAGAGATGAAAGGAGGGAGAGAAAGATCCAATTCAAGTGCAGGCACTTGATCTTACTAAAGTCATAAATTATGCTTGTGATTACTCTTTTGTTTCAAATATAACTGTTGGGCTTTTAAAATACTGTTTTTGATGTGCTAAGGGCCCCTATTGAGAATGATAGTCATCATTTCAATAAGCAGTAGATTAGGGACCAAAGTGTCAGCATAAGCAAAATCCAGTGGTTGTCGTGGGCTAGACATTCCACAGTTAGTTTTTGTGTTGCTCTGAATACATATTAGTATATGCATAAGAATTCTGTATTCTAGAAGTTACGAAATCTTGCTTTTACTGACATCATGGAGTCCTTAAACATATTAAATTCAAAATGTCTATTCCATTATCAGTTTTAAAAATACTGTCATTGGAACTAAGAGAATCAGAATCACTGACCTGAGTGTGGAAAGGGTGTGAAATGAGTATGTGAAAGTATTCACCTTTTGGGAAAAGTTTGCCTCTCTTCTAAGGATTGGCTGCTTTTCACACAGATGTTCTCCCAGTGTATGTTTTGGTAAGTGTACTTAGATTCCCTTGTGTTCACATTCAATCAGTACTCTGCATGTTTTAGAAGCTGTTTTCTATGAAGCAGTTCTTCATGTCTCCTGAAGGTTTTTTAATTCCTTTAGGAGAGTACCTTGAATTATTTGAATTTAGAAAATTAGAAATGAATTCAATTTAGAAAAAAGAAGCAAATTTAGTCATTTTAAAGTATCATAGCACCTGAACAATTCCCATCTTATAAAAAAAAGAACAAGTTTTGTTTTCTTTTTGTTCTTTAAGGCTTCATTAACTCCTGTATATACAGATAACTCACTTGCACTTAAGTTGTTTTGTGGAATTTCTTAGTACCAAAATCTCTTAATGCTCTCATGGGTCACTGATCTTGTTAATGTGGACGATCCTTTCACTGGTACAGATCACAGCTGAGGGGGCCATCTCCAGCCATCCTTATCTGCATCTTGCCACTGGACCCAGGTTGCTCTATGGTAGAAAGTGAGGCTGGTGATCTTGCACAGCTCTCTCTCACTTAAATCCAATTCACTTCCTACTTTTCGTCAAGCTAATAGACTGCCCATTCATTTTCCTACCATAACCTGAGCAATACATGTTCATTTTATTTTTCCTTTGTAGATTATTAGCACAATCTTTTTTGAGTTATTGTGGATTGCATTAAGGAATTCCCATGGTGGTCCAAGGCTCATTGCAACCAGCACAATGTAAAAATAACACAAGGTAACTAGTATGTTTTGTTATCTCATTTGAGAGGCAGAGGTAACTTTGGAGAAGAGGATGGAAAGTTGGCCTTTGATCTGAGAAATCCTGAATTCAAAGTCTAGCTCCAGCACATACTAGCTATGTGACCCTAGGCAAATCACTCAGTGTTCAAGACAACTCTTTAAACTATAAGTTACTGAGAAGGTGTTGACTTGCATTGGTAGAGTTTTCTTATCTGGGAGTGATCCATACCAATGAAGTCACATAAAATATGGCCCATGTATGTGGTGGGCTTGCTCAAGGTCGCACATGATCAGCATGGTGGCTGATACACCAAGTAGGCACTTAATAAATGTTTATCAAGTGACTCCCTGACAAATCTAGTAAATGACAGAGCTGAGACGTATACACAGATGTTCCCATTCAAAATAAGTGAATGTTCTTCCTGCTACATAAAGTTCACAATGTCATAAGAACGATGAGAAATGGGAAAAAAATCTGCAGATTAAATATAAGATATTGAAGTTTGAGATGAGAAAATGAAACCAGCTACTACAACTAAGTGGCACAGTGGATGGAATGCTGGGTCTAGAGTCAAGAAGACTTATTTTCCTGAGTTCAAAGCCAGCCTCAAACACTTACTAGCTCTGTGACCCTGGGCAAATCCCTTAACCCTGTTTGCCTTATTTTCCTCAACTGTAAAATGAACTGGAGAAGGAAATGCCAAATCACTCCAGTATCTTTGTCAAGAAAACCCCAAACGGGATTATGAAGAGTTGGGCATGACTGAAACAAATGAACAACATTCTACAATTGTATTCCAGTGAATTCAAAAATTTTAAAATTATCCTCCTCATCTTGCAGAAGAGAAAACAGAGGTCAAGTGATTTTTCTAAACCATGTAGGTGTTACCAAGCAGGACAGGGATTGAGATCAGGGTGATTTGATTCCAAAACCAGCACTCTATATTCATGCTGCCTGCTTAGAATTTTCAATACCTTAGATGCTGAGTATCAAATAGAATTCCATTAAACTTCCTTAGCCTTTAACATTTCAAGCTATAGAAAAAAATATAAAAATTCATTATCAGGCTAAAAGAAAACAAACATTCCTCTAACCCATGTCACCCAAAAGTGTTATTAATGTAGGAGCTGCATGACATAGAAAGAGTGAATGAATGAAAGAATGATAAAGCATTTATTATGTTCTTCCTAGGTGCTAGAGACTAAGCTTAGTACTGGAGATACAAACATAATAAACAAGGTTGTCCCTTCCCTCAAGGAGCTTACATTTTAATTCAAGAATACAACATATCACAGAAAGAAAGGGGAAAAGGGAATACATGCATAGCAGCATGTTTTTGAAATGGCTAGGAAGTGATATGGTAGCCTGCTCATGATAATGAGATATAGGTAAAATAGTGTGAAATCTCACTATGCAAATTTAGGGTACTTCCAGGGGCACACTTCAGAGTTCAAATGGGAGGAGAATGAGGACAATGGGGATGATGTCCAGAGTGCAGACAGAATACTTTGAAATGCCTGGGAAGTGACCTGAAAGAGAGCAGAACTTGGAATCAGGCGACCTGGATTTGGATCCTGCCTCAGGTTTTCACTACCTGAGGGGCTGCAGGCAAAGCAGTAAGCTTTTCTGAGTCTCTGTCATCTGCAAAATGAGGTAAATAGTACATGCACTATTCTAGCTTAGGTAGCTGTTGTGACGAAAGGATTTTGCGAATCTTAAAACTCTGCACATACATGTACTGTTAACATTTCTTAAGTCACTGTGAATCTTCCCTTTCTTCAGGAGAAGGGAATTTAGCTGCTTTCTTTCTTTCCCCACTCAAAATGAGGCTGCTTACTGTAAGTTCCCTTCAGCATTTTAGGTTTCGATCACCTTTAGAACAGAATGTATTTGGAAATATACCTCCCAAAAGCCAATGACATCAGAATGGGGCAAGCCAAAGAAACCAATTTCATTCTATTTTATTGCCAAATTTGGATTTAACAGTTTATTCTTTTAATTTATAGGATTAAGGAAATACAATTCAATTCCTTTAAAACTGAAAAGTAAAAAAAAACAAAAAACAAAAACCCAGCCCAAAACCCAAAGAAACCACTTACAGCTTATGAAAGTTCAACACAGAAAGAAGCAGGGTATTGAATGAGACATCCTTTTTTAAAGCACTCTTTTTTTCCTATAGCATTGTTCAGAAAACATGACAAACGATGCCTTCATTTTGACACTGAACACGGTTTTTTTTTTAAGAAAAAAATTCAAATGTCAGAAAGAAAATCTGATGGATTGCCACTTTAGTAGAAAGGAAAAACAGCTTGCTCAGGTTATTCACCTTGCTTCCAAATACCTTAATTTTTTTTCCCCTCTGTTATTTTTATTTTCTAGTTTTTATTTATCCACCTTTTAGCACACTAGCCTAGGAATGTGGAAGAAAAAAGATGTGAACTTAACTATGGTAAGTGGAAAATGAACCTCCAGAATGCTAGTAGCTCTGAATCATCTTTTCGACTGTTCTAACCTTAAATTTACAGGGTTTTCTCCTATTAATTAGAGATGACTAAACTAGTTAATACGCTATTGTACTTACTGTTTCAGTAGTAGATGTGAAGTCATTAAGTGGCTACTTAAAGTTGATGAGTCAGCACTGTATGGAATCTTAGGGCAGCCCTGTCAGGCTAAATGGTTTTCCTTGCAGATTTCACAGGTTTCCTCTGAGTCCTAGCTCTTATTGATTTTCCTAGATGTGCTAATTTAGCAGTTCTCTGGGTTGATGACCATAATTACAACACAATATACAACCTGTATAAGTAGGCCCATTGTAGAGGGCAAGAAACTTTCATTTTCAATTTATTAACTGCCTAGGAGTCTAACTCTTTGGCAAATGCCAGTCGTAAATCTCCCCTAAGAACTCCCCAAGCTTTATTCTTATATCATCTCTTATTAATAAATGGAATCATTTCATAGGATCTTCTTGAATTTGGTCTTACCTCACTTTTAAGGTGAACATGTGCTTGAGATCTGAATAATTTACCTAAACATGTGGGGGGATTTAGAGGCACAACAATTTAAATAATTAGCTTCTATCTATGTCTAATTTTACTGATGGAAAAAATGTTTTTCTTGATTTTCCCCATTTCTGAGGCTATTTAAGAGTTCTCGGAAAACACATCAAACATTGAAATATGATAATAGAGTTGAATTATAATATATTGTCTGTGGAAATATCTTTTTACAGCATCCTCAATACACTGTGCTTTTTGAACAATTGTTAAGACATGACAAATAAATTAAGTTATATTTTCTCATCCCCCAGAATACCAATTTTATCTAAAGCATATTTATCTGTCTGTGAGAAGACTTGAGGGAGCTGGGGAGGGAGGGTTGTCTGTGTATGTATGTGTATGTATACTGCTGCCCTCTGCTGGATGGAATTTTTAAGTATGCATGAGTGAAAATTTTAAAAATGGGGACAGAACATTGAAGTAGGATGGGGAAGGGGTGGTGTGCAGGAGGGGATCCATTGGATTGAGAGCTAGAATAGAATTTTAAAGATCATATAGTCATAGAGATCATATGTTTTGGAGTTGGAAAAGATCTTTAAAAACAACTGTTTCCAATTATCTGACGTTCTGGATAATGAAACTAAGGTGCAAAGAGTTTATATGGTTTTCCCTATGTCACAAAGGGAGGATGTAGTAGAACTAAAATTTGAACTTATAACCCCTTACTGCAAAGCCAGTGTTCTTGTCATGAACCATGCTGCCCTCTTTCCCTCTTCTGACTGACGGATAAAGACATTGAAGCCTAGAGAGATTAAGTAGTTTAATCCAAGGTTACAGGTCATACCATGCTAAAATTAGTTCTTTTTGGTAGTTATTAAGCTCTGAAAAATATCATAGGTAGAGTTTACCTAGATTTAGTAAATGATTTTATTAAATATCTGTTGTTCTTCTTGTGGAGAAGATAGAAAGATATGCACTATATGATAACACAGTTGGATGGACTCTGGACTGAGTCAATTGCCAGACTCAAAGAGAAGTCATTAATGGTAGACATTTACCATAATTAATGGTAAAGTTATCAAAATTGCAGGCAATAGTCTTCCATGGAGTACCTCGAGATCTATAAATCTTACAAATGGCATAAGATGGAAGGGCTGGCTAATATATTGTATAACATCCCTAGGATTCTGAGAGACATTTAACAGGTTAGAAACTTGTGATGGATCTAATAAGATTCAATAGACATAAAATGGAAGAATCTTACACTGGGTTCAGAATATTAACCATAAAAATTATTGTTGTTTGTCCTTTATATTCAAAGACAACCAATGACATCACAATTGTTGGGTCAAGGTACAGTGTGTTCAACTGTGGCTGATCAGTCCAATACAGCTCAGAAGGCTCTGTACAGGTCAAGCACAATCAGTCCATTTGAATATTTGGGATAGAGATGTTTCTAGATTTGCATATAAGTACAGGATGGGAGAAACATATTTAGACGAAGTATGAAAAAAATCTTGGAGCTTTAGTGGATTTAAAACTAAAAATGAGTCAATAATGTCATGTGAAAGTCAAAAAAATATCCTTAATATGATATTGGCTTGCGTTAATAGAGGCATAGCTTCCAACAATAAGGAGTTGATCATTCCTCTGTTTTGCTCTCTAGTCAGACGACATCTGTGGTTATTGTGTTTAGTTCTGGACACAACTTAATAAGGACATCAGTAAGTTCTAGAGTATGCAGAAGAACTTTGGGTCTTGCTCACATACCTGTCCATCAATAAAGTAGCATTTTTGAACATGTAGGACCACAAAATATGTGCTATGCAAGCATTGTGAAACACTAGTGTCATGGAAGAGGATTCATGGCCATGTTACAGGCAAGCTCTGCAGTGTAAGGTTTTACCATATGTTGTGATGTTTCTTAGGATATGATCTGACTCATGGAATATCCTAATTCATGCAACATTGAATTATATATTATAAGAGTCTTTTTTGTTTACATTTTTCTTGCCTTCAGGCTCATTTATCAGCATACTAGTTCAATAAGTGTACACTATTACTTTTTTCCCTACCATAGGAAAACTGGTAGATAAAACTTCAATTGTTAGGTTAGAAGGTGCTATGATATATTATTTTTTCTTCTTCTACTGGTTCAGGTTTTAATGTACATTTGCCTAGAGGCTTTTGAATGAAGACTAAGTTTATTAACCCAATAAAGAAACAGATATAATGATGATCATTTACTCTTGACCTATGAGAGATAGGTATTTATTTTATTAGTGCAATGAAGTTTTATAACTCCAGAAATCCATTGCCCTTTAATCCCACTTGGACTCCATGGTTTGAAATTTCCAGGAATAACTAAATGAGAGTAACACATTGATGTAAATCAATTCTTCTGGTTTCTTTTGCCTTCCACCATTCTGCATGTAGCTCTTTTTGACAATCACTTCTGGTTTGTGGTTGTCATATTCTAGCCCATGTAAATTTTTATAGTGTTGGAATTTTGCTACATAAAATATTGCTTGAAATAAACCATGAATATGGGGTTGTTGGTGGACTTCTGCCCATACAGAGATTTTTCACTTTAATTGTATTTGCTATGATGAGATTTGACTTGTTCTCATCCCCTTCTATAGATGTGGGATGTTTAATTACATTCAGACTGACTTTGGTGTAGTCCTGCCTTGAGGCAGAGTTAAAAACTAGATAACCCCTTGAGGTTCTCTCTAGTTTTATAATGCTATGATCCTAATCTCTTCTGATCAATCCAGAAGCTCTTTCCTCCTTTGAAAACACTATACTGTGTTTTGAAAATGTGTTTTCATTTATTATTGTGAAATTGTGGAATTTCCTAACAGGAGACTATGTGGAATTTCTCTCCTCAGGAAAACCCAGAATAAGATAGGTTTGTCCCTCTTTTCCCTTTTCCTTTTTTTTTTTTTTCTAGACAGGGTATGGCGACCTTCTTGCAAGTACTTGAATTACTTGAACTAGTGGTTTCCTATGTTACCTCAAAGTCAACCTGTCAATCAGAAACTTTTATTGAATGTCCAATATCTGCAAAGTATCAGTCTAGAGAATGTATGAAATTGAAAACAAATGGAAGGCACAATGATTGCCTTTGTTGAGCTCAGATAGGAAGGGAAAGAAAACAGGGAAAAGATTTTAAAGAAACATATAGATGAGGTTTCACTGAGGAGTTAAAGGGAACTCTTAATGAGGGGAAACAGAACTTACTTTTGCCTTCAATATGTTCTAGAATCTATTCCAAAATTTTACTGTGGTTAATGTTAGGAAAATAGGGAATAATGAAAAAGCTCCCCAACATTGATATAATAAAACCCCTGGATCGCTTTATCTCTTGTTGTCTTTTTCCACTGTCTGCCATGGTATAGAATACTTCCCAGTGACCAACAATCAAACACAATTTCTTGTTTGAATTTAGGACAGTCTGCAGATCTCTGTCTTGGGGAGGAATAATGGAATAGAAATGTCTGGAATTGTCAGTAAGTACTATTCTGAACAGAGACATTTTTACAAATTGTTTGAACCAAAAGATTTTTTTTATCTTCACTAACTAGGTCAGAATGAGTGATTTTTAAAAGATTTTTATCTCCCCAACCCCCATCAAAGCCATTACAATAAATATTTATAATAACTTGCTAGGCTTCCAAAGTGAAAAGAAAACTTTATTCACCTAGAAGAATAGATTAGTTCATATTAGGATTAGTGGGTTTCCAAGTGTGCCATTATATTGTCCTATTTTTCCAGGAGAAAGTGAGTTTAAATGTGAAATCTGTGCACTAGAAGAAAAGGTTTAATCTGAAGGAAAATGTAACTCTATTACCAAAAAGTCAACACCTTTACTTTCAATATTATATGTCAGAAGTCTGTGACAACACTGAAACTTTTTTTTTGTATCCAAGCACACATCTATAGTCAAGATAGGTATGATTATTCAGTATGTGTATATTGTGCAAATAAAAAAGAATGGGTCTTCACTCATTGTGAAAATTTTGGGCCTAAAAATTAACTTGAAATATGAATTAAAGATTCCAATCTTGAGTGAGAAAGTTCTTTCACCTGAGTGAGAAGGGAGGAGGATCCATTCCTAGCCCTAGCCCTAGGCTGCAGGAACACCAGTAGTGTCCATTTTTGGAGTCCTTGGCCTAAAGACTCTGGGGGAATTGAGCAGCTGAAATAGATTTCAGCCCTGAGTGGTGGCCCTGGGGTGAGGAGGAACTCTGGCTAATGCAGCTGGTGGAGGCTCTGCAGAGGGAATTCTACTCATACCTCCTGGGCAGAAAAACCTGTGGTTGCTCCCAGACCAGAGAGCAGGCCAGGAGAGGAGGATGATTGTGCCATCTTGGGGCAACTGAGAACTTACAGGTTCCCAGAGTATACCCTCCTCTTGATGGAAGAATCAAAAGTCAAGTAACTGGCTGGGGAAATGTCTAAATAAGGGGCAAAATAAGACTATAGAAGGTTACTTTCTTGGTAAACAGGTATTTTCTTTCATCCTTTTGAAGGAGGAAGAACAATGCATAGCATCAGAGGGAGACATCAAAATCAAAATCTCCAAAAAAATATACAATCATCTCAGGTCATGGAGGAGCTCAAAAAGGATTTGAAAATCAAGTAAGAGAGGTGGAGGAAAAATTAGAAGAGAAATGAGAGTAATGCAAGAAAATCATGAAAAGTGAATCAATAGCTTGCTAAAGGAGACCAAAAAATGCTGAAGAAAATAATACCTTTAAAAATAGACTAACTCAAATGGCAAAAGAGGTCCCAGAAGCCAATCAAGAAAAGAATGTTTCAGAAAGTAGAATTAGCCAAATGGAAAAGGAGGTTCAAAAGTTCACTGAAGAAAATAGTTCTTTAAAAATTAGAATGGAGCAGATGGAAGCTAATGACTTTATGAGAAACCAAGAAATTACAAAATCAAACCAAAAGAATGAAAAAATAGAAGACAATATGAAATATCTCATTAGAAAAAAACTGACTTAGAAAATAGATCCAGGAGAGATAATTTAAAAATTATGGGACTACCTGAAAGCCATGATCAAAAAAAGAGCCTAGACATCATCTTTCATGAAATTATCAAGGAAAACTGCTCTGATATTCTACAACCAGAAGGTAAAATAAATATTGAAAGATTCCACCAATCACCTCCTGAAAGAGACTTGAAGAGAGAAACTCCTGGGAATATTGCAGCCAAATTTCAAAGTTCCCAGGGTAAGGAGAAAATATTGCAAACAGCCAGAAAGAAACAATTTGAATATTGTGGAAATCCAATCAGGATACCACAAGATCTAGCAGCTTCTATATTAAGGGATTGAAGGGCCCGGAATATGATATTCCAGAAGTCAAAGGAACTAGGATTAAAACTAAGGATCACCTACCCAGGAAAACTGAGTATAACACTTCGGGGGGAAAAAAATGATCATTCAATGAAATAGAGGACTTTCAAGCATTTTTGATGAAAAGACCAGAGCTGACTAGAAAATTTTACTTTCAAACCCAAGAATCAAGAGAAGCATGAAAAGGTAAACATAAGGGACTTGCTAAAATTGACCTGTTTACATTCCTACATGGAAAGCTAATATTTGTAACTCTTGAGACTTTTCTCAGTATTTGGGTAGTTGAAGGGACTACGCGCGCGTGCACACACACACACACACACACACATTCACACATATATAGACAGAGGGCACAGAGTGAGTTGAATAAGAAGGGATGATATCTAAAAAAATAAAATTAAGGGGTGAGAGAGGAATATATTGGGAGGAGAAAGGGAGAAATGGAATGGGGCAAAGTATCTCTCATAAAAGAGGAAAGAAAAATCTTTTTCAATGGAGGGGAAAAAGGGGGAGGTGAGAGGGAAAAAGTGAAGCTTACTCTCATCACATTTGACTTAAGGAGGGAATAACGTGCACACTAAATTTGGTATGAAAATCTACCTTATGCTAGGGGAAAATAGGGGAGAAGGGGATAAATGGGGCAGGGGGATGATAGAAGAGAGGGCAAATGGGAGAAGGGAGTAATTAGAAGTAAATACTTTTGGGGATGGACAAGATCAAAAGAGAGAGTAGAATTAACGGGGGGCAGGATAAGATGTAGGGAGACATATTTAGTCTTAAAAACATGACTATTATGGAAGTCTTTTGCAAAACTGCACGTACATAACCTATATTGAATTGTTTGCCTTCTCAGTGGGGAGGGAAGAAGGGAGAGAAGTTGGAACTCAAAGTTTTAGGAACAAATGTTGAGAATTGCTTTTGCATACAACTGGGAAATAGGAAATACAGGTAATGAGGTACAGAAATCTATTTTGCCCTACAAGAAAAGAGAAGAGATAGGGATAAGGGAAGGGAGGGGTGTGATAGAAGGGAGGGCAGATTGGGGGAGGGAGCTATCAGAATGCATGGTGTTTTGTGGTGGAGGAGGGGAGAGATGGGGAGAAAATTGGGAACTAAAAATCTTGTGGAAATGAATGCTGAAAACTAAAAATAAATAAGCAAACAAACAAACATGAATGAATGAATGAACAAATGAACAAACAAAGAAACAAATAAATAAAAGATTCTGATCTCTTAAAAATTTATCCATTTTTGTGTTGCAAATTAAAGAGTTGATTCCCTTAGTCAATTTAATGTAGCTGCTCCATAAGAAATGGAAACTAAGCTATTATTTGTGAATTTGATTTCTGGGGTTATCTCATTTCTAATAAGGCATTGTTTTAGAACTGGAATTTTACAGAGGTATTTTCTGAACCCATTGCTGTACAGATACAAATGAATGAAGAAGTCCTCATAGCTTGCATTTTGCTGTTATAAAAGGATTCTACCTAGATAAGAGATTTTTCGAGAGACCAGTTCCATTGTTATACCTTCTCATTCTCTTTCCAGCCAATCTATCATTAAATATTTATTAAGCACCTACTACTTACCAGGTGTTTTGCTAAGCACTGGAGACAGAAAGAGAGGCAAAAGATAGTCCTTTCTTTTTAGGACCTCATAGTCTAATGGGGAAGACATTGTACAAAAAAACCCCAACTATGTAAAAATGAGTTTTATATAGACAAATTGGAAATAATCAATAGAAGAAAAACACTAGAATTTAAAGGGGATCAGGAAAGGTTTTCTATAGAAAATGAGATTTTTGTTGGCCCTTGAAGGAAACCTGGGAAGCCTAGGGGTTGAGAGGAGAGAGAAAGAGAGCATTCCATGGATGGATAGACATCTATTGAAACTATCCAGAGTGGAAGATGGGGTGTCTCATGTGACCTACTCCACACTGACCAAATCAGATTTGGGCCACTGTTCTGATTTCTGAATTGCCCTTAGTTGCCAATACTTTTATGTCTTCCCTTTCACCAAGTTCATTTACTTTTCACAGCATTTCTTAATATTTAATTTTGCATATCATTTCCCTGGTATTGTTTTCAAAGAAAAATATTACACTTTATTAACATTTTATATATTTTATATATTTTAACTCAATACAAATTTCAATTTCCATTTCCAGCTAATATTTTTCTTTGCTCACCCAGCCTACAAAGTGATAGTATCAAAGCAAAAATTTGTCGATATCATTCCTCAATAAAGTTTTCAATAAACTCCAGTGACTCTCTTATTACTTACAGGATAATAGTGAACATTTACAGCACCATAGCACTTTACAGATATTAATTTATTTGACCCTCATAGTAACTCTGAATTACGGTGACACATTTTACAGATGAGCCAAACTGAGGCTAGTAGAAGTTAAATGATTTGCCTAGGACTATAGAGCTAGTATTTAGGGCAGGATTTGAACTCAGATTCTTCTGACTCCGATTCTATATATTGCATCCACCTGCTTCTCTAATATACATAGTTTTGCTGGGTATTTAATGCCTTTCACAACATGACTATAGTTTACCTTTCCAGGCTTATTATATATTACTACACTGTGCATACTCTAAAGTTCAGCCCAAATGACTTTCTTGTTGTTTCATGCACCCAATGCTTTCTTATACCTCTATACCTTTATATCAGCTGCCCCCAGGCATGGTGGTGTATTTCTTCTGCACTTCCACCCCTTAAAATACCTACTTAAAAAAAACCATATCTGTCCAAATATCACCTTTTACATGAAGCCTTTCCTGATCCTGTCAGTTTCTAGTGTCTCCTCGCTCACTATTACCTCATTTATTTCGTATACATTTTCAATATGCACATATACACAATACACACATGCATACACATGCATACATAAATGTGCACACATATCCAGACATACGTGTGTGCACACACATGTATGCATATAACATAAACATGCACAATACATACATACAATACATGTATACATGTATAATAGATACACATATTTTCAATATACACATAATGTGTATGCATGCACATATATACTTAAACACAATATATATGCATAAGCACACACACAAACATAGTTTGTGTATGTATGTGTGTGTGTGTGTGTGTGTGTGTGTGTGTGTGTACACACACACTTACCCTATAGACTATAAACTCCATGTGTCAGGGAATCTTTTATTTCTGCCTTTCTATAGTACCTGATTGGTAGTAGGCCTGTAATCAATGCTTCATTCATTATTTTTCGTTAGGAAATAAAATGTTTAGCATTGGAGGTGGGGAGAAGAGGGAGAGTTACTTCCATGACAACTAAAATTCATTAATCAAGTCTCTTGTTTCCACTGGAAAACATAGACAAGATGATCTACCTAGAAATATGTATTTAGGTAACCATTTAATGAGTTAGGGGAAAAAATTCCAAAATTAAGCAGCTGAGTTAATGAAAGAGAGATAGACCACTACATTGTTGTATTGGTTCATTTTCTTCTTTCCCTAGATCTTTATTTTTTGTTTCTTCCTAATGACTAGAATGTCAGGCACAACTCAGAAATTAAATCAAAAGATGAAATGCTGAAATAAATCTTACTTTTAGTTGTTGGCTTGGGGATGAGGAGTATTTTATAGTTTTCACTCTAATGAGCAGGGTTCTCTCTTTTAGGACTCTGCAGCACTGAAGAAGCAAACATACTGAATAATAGCTGAGTTTCCAGAAGGACTTAAAGCAGTTTCCAGAGTTAAACAAGAATGGCAGCATCTACACAGGATGATTAGATCAACTGCTACAACTGAAGGAACTGGTCATTTTTGGTGGAATAACACTTCTGTGAGATTTTTCTAAGTGAAAATCAGGCAAACAATCTGTTTTTATGACTGTTTGACAGGACACTGGATGGGCATTTTGACAGACTGCTCTGTTGTGATCAGTAATTGGTGTAAAAATTAGCAGGTGATGTCAGCATGCTTATCACTAGGATGAGTTGCCTTTTTTTTTTTTTAAAGCCATAACACCTCCTAAAGACTATTGTATGCCAAGGCATGGCAGTGCGGTGATCTATATCAAGAGAGGGATTCTATACTGATGAATCAAGTCTCAGACTTTTGAAGTATTTAATATTGCGTTCATTTCCATGGTGAGGGGCTATGTCTCACTGTGTTTCTAGTGCCTTTTGATTTTTATCTTTCTGTGTGGATAGTGTTTTCTTTGAAAATTCCTTCTTTCATTCTAATGTTGATAGTTATACCCTGTTATATGTCCTCCTTTGTTTGTGGTGTTTTGTTGCTTTTTATGTAACTTTTGGTGCCAAAATAATGACATTTTAAGAGCTAAGAATGAAGCTGCTTTCAGAGGCAAATTTTGGTAAAAAACAAAAAAATCCACCTTTCTCTTTACCTAATGTGTGAATTTGTTATGTCTAAACAACTTGAATCACTCTGGGGAAGGAATTTAGCTTCTATGGATCTCACTTTCTTCACCTGTAAAATGAAAGGGTGGTACCAGATGACACTTAAGGTCATTTCTACTTCTAGTTATCTAGGAATCTGACTGCCTTTTACCCTGCAGCTGCTTTACACTAAAACATTGGGTTGACAAGCAATAGGGCAACTCTAGCTTTTTAGATGTTCCCAGGTACCTTGGTTTGTGTCAACTTGTAAAGGAAAATGCATTTGGATAATTTACTGTAGATAAAGAAATTTTTGAAATGTTTAAGATTTTGCCATGTTGCCACCAAAGAGAACTTCTACATGAAAAGAGACAAAGCATTGTGTTTTCCTAGAAAGGTTTCCTTTTCCTGCCTACCAAAGTATACATGTCAAGAATTTGTTATCAGTTCTTTGCTATCAACTCTCTTGGAAAGATTCATTAATTTGATAAAACAACAGCTCTTTACAATGAATAGTTCCACAAACTGGAAGCTTCATTATTTTATTCATATCAAGCCTGCTTGGCATGCAGTCGGATTCTTTGGGAATACTCACGTTTTCATAGTGCAAGAATATTCCCATTTTAAATAACCCAGACATCTGTTCATGGAGCATTATCAATGAGGCAAATTCTGAAAAGTTCTTGACACTGCAAAGAGTTTTCCTTTGTTGATGTATTATGGTGTAATCCTTGCATAGATGTTATCTTTTTCAGGCCAAAGTGGGTAACATGAACCCTTACTAAGTTCTTTCTTCAGTGTCCCTCACACCATTGTACAAATTCTGTGGAATGTACAAAGGCAGCATAAGATATGGTTCCTGCAAGCAAAGAATACATGGTCTTCGAAAAAATTAAAATTGCTGATTTTTTTAATACATGGCTGTTGCTTCCCAAAGACTCTGTGCCCCACTTTCTATACTGTCTCCAGGTCCCACAAAGAACCCTTCTTTGTAGTGTAGAAGTAGAGTGAAGTTAAAAAAAATAATTATGTATGACAGTGAATGCCCATTTTTCTAAAACCTACACTCCACCACCTTTCTCCTCAGAGCAAGGAGACATTTCATTGTCAGGGTTCTGAAGTCAGCAATCAGTCACTGCATTCTTCCATTGCCTGAATACCTTCAGTGCTATTTGGCTTCACATAACTGTAATTATCATGTAAATCTGTCTTCTGATTTTGACTACTTCCTTTTACATCAGTTCGTACAAATCTTAAAGTTTCTCCAAAGTTTTCATCTTTGTCACTTACAATAATATGCAATAATTACAATAATAATTCCATTCCATAACAATAATATTCCATTCCTTTATGTGTCACAGTTTATTTAGTCATTCCCTATATTTGCACACATTTTCCCTCCAGTTCTTTTCTGTTTTATGGTCTCGTGTGGGTAGTTATGAAATAAAAAACATGCACTGGTATATAGTAGGTGCTTATTATAGTCTTACTGACTTAATTTGACTTGACTATATGTATCTGTCACCATTTAAATATTATTTGTCTAGTGGTATGGTAGATTCAGAACAAAATCCATTCCCCTAATCACTCTTAAGTGGGAAAGTAACAGATTACTACCTTTATGAGTTAGCAAAGACCATCACTGAGAAAAATGAACAAACTCTTCTACCTAAGAAAAGCAGCAAGCAAATGTTATCTACAGATTAGAATATATCAAAGAATATAGAAAAGTCAATGTGCTCTTCAGCTCAGAGGGATATAAGATCTCAGCTCAAACCAGCAGAGAGGAGACAGCTTATCCAGAGAGAGCCTCTCTCAACAATTTTCAGAATTACAAGGCATGAAGTCAAGGAATATAATTTGGCCAATTCCCATATATGTCCACATTTCAACATTCTCCCATTCAAAATCTTTCTTTTTTGCCCACCTCCCATGAGATCATCTGTCCAGATTTATTTTAGGAGAGTATTTGGAACTATCTGACATGTATCCTTTTAAGACTGGCATGCAGCCTCCCACTTAACATTGCCTTAGCCAATTAGGGATCATGTCTCCCTTGTATCATTACAGGTCAGGGCTGTCCTTCTGTAAGACCATCCCAGTTTGAGTGGAAGCTGGGCTATATCCATAATGGTTGCACTTAAAAGGAAACAAGGAATTCCTGGTGAGTGAGGGCAGAGTAAATGAGATTAGCTTGAAACTGGGAGTTAATGGTAAAACTAAGATTTCCCATAAACTCCCAAACTGTTTACATTTTTGTTACTATTTATGCTCGTGATTTTGTTTGAATGGGTCTTTCAACAAAAGGCAAAACAATATTTATAATTTTATTTTAAAAATTATATTAGTATTTGAGTTGGTGAAGAAGTTAGGAAAGGGAAACCATGTATGTGCCTTCAATTGTAGCATGGAAGTGATCCTGTGTTCTCAAGGTCTATGTCGATGGAATGCAAACTCAGGCATGTTCAACTATGCTGGAAAAGGTTATAAGTATGAACTCTGTGACAGATTGTATTTGTTTTCCAAAGATGAACCTTGCTAAGTTTGGAGAGGCTCTTTGCCAGATTGGACACTGAGTGATGATTTTTTTTTTTTACTATGGCAACTAGTTTCAAAGATTATTTATTCAACGTTGATGGGTCATGAACCATGTCAACAGAAAGAGTACCCATATAAACACAATCATGGATTCTTGAAATTTTGAAGCAAGTTAAAATGAAACAATTCAACATATGAAAAAGAGATGAGAAACATTGTATATTCAAAACAAAATTTTGCATAAGGAAATAATATATCTGATTCTTACTTGTTTTTTTCCTTTGAATTTTAATGCTTGAAAAAATTAACATAGTGACAGTTAATTATAACTAATACTCCAGCACCTCAGTATGGAATAATAAGTTTGGAGGACTCTGCCAGAGTTGGCATATGTTTTCAGCAAGAAGGAGTGAATTTTTGACTAAACAAATTAATTTTTCTGGTGAAAAAAATGCACAGTTGATGAGCATTTCCCTTTTTTTAATGTGTGGTTTGCTTTATGAATCAATTGAACAAGTTGCTACCTGAAAAACTATGAATGAAAGGAAAATAACTGAAGATGGTAATAGATGTAAGTTTGAGTATCACTACCTTTTTTAAAGTGTTTGAGAATGTGGACATAAAGACCATTAAAACTCTGCCAGTTAACTAGTCAATAAGATTACTGAAGTAAAAATATCAATGTTTCTGAGTTATGAAGATGTTATTTCTCTTTTGGGATGTGTGTCCAGAGATAGCTTTCCAGTTCATGAGTTATAAACTTATAAGGAATGAAAATAGAATAGAGACAATTTTAGAATGTCTCTAAATATATTGTTAATTTGCAAACTACTGCTTAACCTAGAATATGTGGCTAGCTATTTAATGGAGATCAAAATGGGTATAGTGGGGATGGTGGTTGCTCATATGATTCTGTGGTTTGTAGTGTAGGAGAATATTGTCTATCATTATAACCTTCAGTTCAGTCCTGTCTGATTCTTCATGACCCCATTTGGGGTTTTCTTGGCAAAGACACTGGAATAGTTTGCTGTTTCCTTCTCCAGATCATTTTACAGAGGAGGAAACTGAGGCAAATAGGGCTCATAAGTGTCTGAAGTCAAATTTGAACTCAGGAACTTGAGTCTTCCTGACTCCAGGCCTGGTAGTCTATCCACTGTGCCACCTAGTTTCCTATCATTTCAAACTATTGATAGTGAAATAAAAAAATCAACAAAATTGCTGACTCTCCAAGACTTCTCTAGATTGCCCACATTACTTTTATCTCTTCTTCCTCATTTTCCCCATGCCTATCTTCATCTTACTTTTCAGCTACCTTTTATATCATTCCTTCCCATTACAGTGTAAGTTCTTTGAGGGCAAGGAATGTTTTTCTTTCTGTTGGCACTTGATTCACATTGCCAGGTACATTGTAATGGCTCAATTCTTGCTTGTTGACTTGTTGAGAGTACCAAACCAGGAATCAGGAGAGGCTGACTCTGCTACTAGCTCACGGTGTACACTTGAACATAGATCCCCAGAATTCAGCTTCTTCATCTGTAATATGAGAGGCTTGGAATGGTTGATTTGCAAAGATCCTAATAATTTTAAAATTTCATAATTCTTATGTTACTAAAGTGGCTAAGTAGACAGTGAAAGTATAATAACCAGGATTAGGTGAGTTATCAGTAATAATGGGAAGGAATATTATTTATTCTGTTAACAATACCTATTTATTTTTAGTCATGTGTTTATTAGGAAATGTCTTACATACAGGCAGGGATAGAGTATGTTGAATCAGTATTAACTTCTACCTTATCCCTGTAGGTAGAAATGGCATTCCATCAAGACCAGTAGATATGGGGGTTAAGAGGGAGTGAATCACTTTATTCCAGCCCACAAATTCTGGTCTACATTTGTACAGGCACAATTAAAAACAGTAGGGTTTCTTACTGAACATTTTGTAAAGCTTATAAAAGACTATTATTTTGCCATATGCTTTGAAAAGCCTCTGGGGTAAAAAGCATATTTTGACAAAAGCATTGTTTTAAATCTCTGAATGCAAAATTGCAGAATGGTTTATGCATCAGATGCATACTTTTAAAGCTCTTGGTGGTCAACTTTGAAAGCAACTTAAGAGTAAAATGTCTTTACATATCTCTTTTTCTGTAACTACTATGGAAATAATCATTAAAAATCATCAAAAACTTAAAAGAGACTTTCTTCTCCCCACCCCAAAGAATGACACATTATTATTGGAATTTCATGTTTTAAATATTCTAGAAAACTTTCATATCATAGAGACAAATACAAAGAAACAAAAAGTCACCAGTAGGTGAATGGGGGTGGGATTCTTCACATTCAACACACAGGGAAGCTAAATCTCATGGCAATTGTTACTGGTGCCATGGAAAGTGTAGTCTTGGTCACCATTGTGTGTTCAGTTCTTGTTTTATGATTATTTCACAGTGGCATATTTTACACCAAGATGGTTAAAGTCAAATAATAACAGCAAAAAATTTATTAAATTCTTTAAATAACAGCATAGGGCATTTATTGCTGCAAAAGTGGGAAGAGCTGGATTTATTGGGGTTTTTTTTTTGAAGTAGAAGACCTGGATTCGAATCTCAATTCTGTTCCTTATTGTTACTATGATTTGAACAGATCAATTTTTCCATGTTCTCAGGTGTAAATGAGGTTAGACTGGATGACCATTATGGTTCTCCTTTACTCTAAATTATTTCATATAAATCTTCTTAAGTTTCTCTTTTCTAATTCAAAATCTAGGATCTATTTTTTATAAGAAGGAAGAAAAGAAGGAAATAAGCATTTTATTTTAAGTGTCAACTATGACAAACACTGTGCTAAATGCTTTTCTCATTTGAGAAAATATTTTCTCATTTGATTCTCACAATAACTCTGAGGAGTAGGTGCTATTATTATTTCTTTTTTACAGTTGAGGAAACTGAGGAAGACATAGCTTAAGTGACTTGCCAAGAATCACACATCTGGACTTGAATTCAATCTACGTGATTATACTATACTACCTAAATGACTCTTGTGATTTTGCAGGTGTAAGAAATTCCTTTATTGGGAGAAGATTAACACCTCCTCAGCAACTTAAATTTTTAGAAAGTTGCTGTTAGAAATGAGTCTAACGCCAGTACTCTGTTAGTTCAGGTTCAGTATTGGGATGGAATGAGGCACTTGGGTGTTGCAAGTCATTGAACTGTTAAAGAAAAGTCAGAGGCCAAGTCAGAGTCAAGATGGTGAGTAGAAGGATGTACCTGCTCTAGGTCTCCCCTCTTAGCCCTTAAAATACCTGTAAAAGTGACTCTAAAATTTTAAAGCAGCAGAAGCCACAAAATGACAGAATGAAACAGATTTCCAATCAAAGATAGCCTGGAAGGCCAACAGCAAAGGTCTATCATTGGGGTCTGAGCATAATGCAGTCTAGTATGGGCCATGTTGCATGGATAAGGCTGGACCAGGCTTCAGGGCACTGAATCAAAGGCAGTTGCTACAGTTTTCAGATTTTTCAATGTCCAAACACCAAAGACAGCTTCAAAGGTCAGTAAGAAAGCTCTTTCATCTGGGTAAGAGAAGAGCATGGTCCAGCCCCAGCCCTAGCCCCAGGGTGGCTGCAGCCACTGCAGCAGCAGCATCTAGTTTTGGAATCCTCAGCCTAAAGACCATGGGGGAAACAAGCAGCTGATCTGGGTCTCAGTCCTGAGTGGTGATCCTGGGGTGAGGAGGAGCACTGGTGGGGTGGAGCTGGTGGGAGTTGTGGAGAGGGAATCCTACTCACAGTTCCAGGGAAGAAAAGACTGCTTTTGGTGGCTCACAGACCAGAGTGCAGTTCAGGAGAGGAGTAAACTCCTCTCCTTTGATTGTGCCACTTTGGAGGAACTGAGAACTTACAGGTCTATAGAGATATCTCAGAGAACAGCCGCATAAAACCTCTGAAGCCTAGAGTAGTATACCCTCCACTTGACACAGGACTCAAAACTCAAGTAATTTGTTGGGAAAATACCCCAAAAGAAGAAAAAATAATCTTATAGAAAGTTATTTTCGTGCTGGAAAGGTATTCTCTTCCATCCTTTCTGATGAGGAAGAGCTAATCACATAATAAGAGGAATACTGCAAGGTCAAGGATTCTACATCTAAAGCCTCTAAAAAATATGCTATGGGTTCAGGCCATGGAAGAGCTCAAAAAGGATTTTGAAAATCAAGTAAGAGAGGCGGAGGAAAAATTGGGAAGAGAAATGAGAGTAATGCAAGAAAATCATTAAAAGTAAAATGCTTTAGAAAATAACACCTTTAAAAATAGACTAATCCACACTTGAAAAAGAGGTCCAAAAAGCCAATGAAGAGAAGAATGTTTTAAAAAGCAGAATTGGCCAAATGGAAAAGGAGATCCAAAAGTTCACTGAAGAAAATAGTTCTTTAAAAATTAGAATGGAACAGATGGAAGTCAATGACTGTATGAGAAATCAAGAAATTATAAAACATAACCAAAAGAAAAAATAGAAGACAATGTGAAAAATCTCATTGTACAAACAACTGAACTGGAAAATAAATCCAGGAGAGATAATTTTAAAATGATTGGTCTACCTGAAAACCATGATATAAAAAAGAGCCTAGACATCATCTTCTAAGAAATTATCAAGGAAAACTTCCCTGATATTCTAGAATCAAAGGGCAAAATAGAAATGGAAAGAATCCACTGATCACCTCCTGAAAGAGATCCCCAAAGGAAAACTCCTAGAAATATTGTAATTAAATTCCAGAAAAATAAATAAATTACATTTTTTTAAAAAAGACCTATCACAAGGTCATAATATAGCAGTAATATGCAATGAGAATACGGGGGTAAGTAGCTTCTCTGACTGAACTCTCATTTGTCTTCTTATGAAAACACCTCTAATCAACAGGGCATGACATGATGACTCACAGAGTCTACACGACATCTTGTATTAGGGGAACTTAACCAGAGTAGTCAGTGCTGGAAACACCTGGTTGCCCTGCATCTTTTGTGTTCCATTACCTTGAGAAGACTTTTGTAGGTTGGAAAGGCCTAGAGGTCTGCAACATGTGGTTATATAATGTACTAGAGCACTTGTGCTTACAACAATAGCAGGAGTGAGCTAGGAATAAGGGAAATGTTGGTATTAGAAAGAGAAGGGGAGGTTGAGAGAGGTTACATTTGAAAATGTCCAGTGCAGAGGAGAAATGTATAATGTCTCATTAGTAGCATTGCAAAAACTTCTTTATGAGGCCCAACTCCAAGGCTCCTAGATAACTTTATCTACTGTAATACATTTCTGTTTAAATCATTATGTTAATGACTGCTATGATTCTTCTAGGCCTAACATTGCTTTTTTATTTTTGTAAGAATAAATGACCTGTTCTATTAAAAAACAAAACAAAAAAAGAAATCCACCAAGTCTACAGGATTGACAAAATGAGGAACAGTGTAGAGACAGTCATGACAACTTTGTGTAGCTTCCTATAATCCACTGTAAGCTGGGGTTAAGAGAGGGCATGGACTAGAGAGAAGGAAATGCATAAGAATAGGATAATGGAAAATATGCAATTAGCTATCATGACCATCAGTGTGAATGGGATGACCTCACCCCAAAAGAATAGCAAAATGGATTAGAAAGGAGACTCTAACATTAGGTTGTTTACAAGAAATACACCTGAAATATAGTGACTCAAAGAGTGTTAAAGACTCAGAGAAAAATCTATTATGCCTCAGCTGAACTGAAAAAGTTAGGGTTAACAATTCTGATTTCACACAAAACAAGAGCAAAAATAGCCTTAATTAAGAATTAAACAAGGCAGAGCCAAGATGGCAGAGTAGAAAGATGCACATACACTGGCTCTTACCCCATAGCCCATAAAATACCTGTAAAGAAGAACTCTCAACAAATTCTAGAGCAGCAGAAGCCACAGAAAAACAGAATGGAGGAGATTTCCAGCCCAGAGTGACCTGAAAGACCAATGGGAAAGGTCTGTTGCACCAGATGCAGAGCACAGCCCAGACTAGCCTTGGACACGTGGCACTGGGAGGAGCAGGACCGAGCAGGCTTCAGGGACGGAATCTCCAGCAGGAATGCAGATCCCTCAACCCACAGGTGCTAAAGGTCAGTGAGAGGTTTTATTCAGCTGGCCAAGAAGGGAGCAGTCTGTCCCCATAAATCAGGCCTTCTCAGGTGGCAGCAGCAAAGGCAGCAGCTCCCAAGGCAGGCAGCAGCCTGCATCTATTGTTGAAGGCCTCATTGTAAAGCCCCTGAGGAAACTGAGCCCTGTGTGGTGGCCCAGCCCCCACTTGAGCAATTGATCTTAATCTCACACTGAACATTGTCCCTGCCCCCACCTAAAGGCCCCAAGGGACTGGAGCAGCTCATCTCAATCTCAGCTCCCAGTGCTGCCTTGGTGGAACTGGAGGCCAGGTGGGTATGGGGAGGAAACTCAGAAGTCAAGTAACTGACTAGGGAAATGCCCAAAAAAGGGGAAAAAAAAAATAAGACCATAGAAGGTTACTTTCTTGGTGAACAGGTGTCTCCTCCCATTCTTTTGGATGAGGAAGAACAAGGCATACTATCAGAGGAAGTCAAGGCCCCTGCCTCCAGGGCTTCCAAAGGGAACTTAAATTGAGCTTAAGCAACAGAAGAGCTTGAAAAACAAGTTAGTAGCTTACTAAAGGAGAACCAAAAAAATGGTGAGGAAAATAACACCTTTAAAAAGAGGCTAACTCGGTTAGAAAAAGAGGTCCAAAAAGCCAATGAGAAGAAGGAGGCTTTAAAAAGCAGAATTAGCCAAATGGAGGAGAAGGTTCAAAAGCTCACTGAACAAAACAGTTTTCTGAGAGAGCTGAGTTCAGGGAAATGAATGACTATGAGATAAACCAAGCAGTTAAAAAACAAAACCAAAAGTTTGAAAAAATAGAAGATAACGTGAAACATCTCATTGGAAAAACAACTGACCTGGAAAATAGATTCAGGAGAAACAATTTAAAAATTATGGGACTACCTGAAAGCCATGATCAAAAAAAGACCCTAGACATTATCTTCCATGAAATTATCAAGGAAAACTGCCCTGATATTCTAGAACCAGAGGGCAAAATAAATATTGAAAGAATCCACCAATCACCTCCTGAAAGAGACCTGAAGAGAGAAACTCCTAGGAATATTGTGGCCAAATTTCAGAGCTCCTAGAGATGATATCCACTCACAAAAATAAAATAAAGTAAAAATTAAGAGGTGAGGGAGGAAAATACTAGGAGGAGAAAGGGAGAAATGGATCAGGGCAGGCTATAACTCACAAAAGAGATAAGAAAAATCTTGTTCAATGGAGGAGAAAAGGGAGAAGGAGAGAGGAGAAAAGTGAAGCTACTCTCTCCACATATGGCTGAAGAAGGGAATAACATGCTCACTAAATCTGATATGAAAATCCATCTTACACCACAGGAAAGTAGGGGAGGAGGCCACAAGTGGGGTGAGGGGAATGATAGAAGGGAGGGCAAATGGGAGAAGGGAGTTACTAGAAATAAATACTTTTGGGAAGGGACAAGGTCAAATGAGGGAAAAAAGTAAGGGGGGATGGAGTAGGATAAAGGACAATATAGTTAATATTACACAACATGATTATTATGGAAGTCTTTTGCAAAAACCACACATATTTAGCCTGTATTGAATTGCTTGCCTTCTGAGTGAGGTTAGGGAGGGAGGGAGGGAGGAAGGGAGAGAAGTTGGAATTCAAAGTATTAGCAACGAATGTTGAGAATTTTTATTGCATATAACTGGGAAATAAGAAATACAGGGAATGGGGTATAGAAATTTATCTTGCTCTACAAGAAAAGAGAGAAGATGGGGATAAGGGAAGGGTGGGGTGTGATAGAAGAGAAGGTACATTGAAGGAAGGAGTAATCAGGATGCAAGGTATTAGGAAACAAGGGAAGGGGAGTGATGGGGAGAAAAATTGGACATGTTCCAAAGTGAGATAAAAGCAATTAGTATTAAAACAATTGACTGAATTAATTACTGAGAATAAATCAATGACATCTTTAGTTTGGGGGAAAGAATTTTAGTCTAAATTTCCTAGAGGAAGGTAACCTTGGGTAAAATTTGGCATTGATGGAAAAGTTAAAGTTCTAATGGTAAATTTGATTTTATGATTGCTATTTAATCAGGAACTAGAACATGTATAGAGAGGCATGTAAGCCACTTAAGACTTACCTCAAAAGATGTTCCTTAGCCAAAGTGAAATTATAATCATATTTGAAACCTGGTTATTGGAATTTGCTATTTTAAGATGCTATGGGACTATTAAATGACTGTTCTTCTGAGTCTAACTCCAGGTATGGATAGCAAGAAAGGTGGTCTTAGCCTCCAATCCATGATGCTAGTAAGCCTGTTAGATGCTGGTATGAACTGCAAAAGGTGATCTCATGGGAAGGGTGGTGAAGTGGCTCTTCAGCCTGGGCTGAGGTAGGATTCTCCTGACTCAACTTCCCCACTGATACCTGGCAGACTTTAAGCCTGACTGAATGCAAGTTGATAATCTATTCCTGCCTGAAACTGACATGAAGTTGGGGAGATATTGTTTCCCTGCAATGTTCCTACTCTTGGTGGCAATTTCCTATAGACAAAAGGTTTGTAAGCATAATACCAGATTTATTAAATTATAGATTGTTGGTAGGGGAACATCCAAGCTTAAGTCTAAAATTAAGCTATTAGGCTTAGGTCTTTAGACCAACAACAATAAGTTAGGGTCCTTTAATTCTCAGTAATACTGTGAAGACAATTAGGTCAAGAGCTTGTGAAGTTAGCAAACGTAAATATTATTTGTGTCTCAGTTGGTTAATGTTTTAAAAAAAATTCTTTTGTGGTCTATATTGTAAATGCTTTAAAAAGAAGTATCACCTGACCAAAAGTTGGAATTGTTTTATGTGTTATAAACTGTGTTAAAAATGAAAAATTAAATTAAAAAAAAGATAAGAATTAAACAGGGACAAATTCTATTGTGCTCTAAGAAATGATGAATAAGCAGGTTTCCAGAAAAACCTGGAAAGACTTATATGAATTGATGCTGAGTGAAATGAGAAGAACCAAGAGAACACTGTATATAGTAAGAGCCACATTGTTCTATGACTAACTCTGATAGATTTAGCCCTTCTCAGTAATGTAAGGGCCTAAAAGAATTCTAAAGGTCTCATGATGGACAATGCTATCTAAATCCACAGAAAAAGCTATGGAGCCTGAATGCAGAGTTTTGTTTTTTTCTTTCCCAGGGTTCCTCCTATTCCTTCTAATTCTTCTATACAACATGACTAATGTGAAAATATGTCTAATAGGAATGTATATGTGGACCTTATATCACATTGCATGCCATCCTTGAGGAGGAGTGAGAAAAAGAAGGGGAGAAAATTTAAAACTTATGGAAGGGTATATTGAAAACTAAAAATAAATAAATCAACTTAAAAAAAGAGTTAAACAGGGAGACCATATTTTGCTGACAAGTAGCATAGACAATAAATCAATCTTAATACTTAACACGCATTTACTGAGAAGCTCTAAATACTTAATGGAAAAGGTAAATGACATATAAAGAGAAATAGATAGTAAGACTAAAATTTCAGAGGACTTTCAACATACTCTTTTCAGCTTTAGATAAATCTAATAAAAAGAAGCAAAAAATATGTTAAGAACATGAATACAATTTTAGAAAATTTAGAAATGAGAATGCTTTGGAGTTAATGAATAGGAATAGAATGGAGTATGTACATTTCTAAGCTGCACATTACACATTTACAAAAATTTTTATGAGGGAGAAAAATCTCATAAACAAAAACAGAAACAGTAACACATCTGTTAATGATTAAAGTGCTACAAAATTTAATTTTAATTGATTTAATGAAATTAATTTAATTAATAAATTAATCAATACATTAACAAATAAATAAAAATAAGTAAATTAAATTAATAGCCACTGGAGAATATTAAAAATCAATTGGAGACTAGCTTAATCCTAAAGAATTGGTGGGTTAAAGAACAAATTATAAAAAAGGTAATTTTATTTATGATTAAGACAAGTATGAGGTAATATTCTAAAGTTTTGGGACATAACCATCATAATCTTTAGAGGAAAATTTGTGCCTCTAAACATTTTTATTAACAAAAATGGAAAAGAACAGTTCAATAAATTGGCAATATGCCTAAGTACACTAGAAAACCAAGAAATTAAAAACTACAGTTAGACACTAATTAGAAATTCCAAATAGCAAGGAATGGATTAAGAAAAATGGAATAAAAAAATCTAAATTATCAAATAAAAGTAGAAGTTATTTTTAAAAAATTAGATACTCCATTAGCCATTTCATCGAAAAGGAGAAAGAGCAAAACAAAATTTCTGGAACCCAAAATGAAAAATATAAAGAATTCATAACAAATAAAAATTAAAGTTGTCATTGTTATTTGTCCTTTTTCAAAGAGGGCCAATGACATCATGAGTAATGCTTGACTTGTACATGAATTGGATTTAAGTGAAGCAGAGTTGTAAAAAGTCATCAACCTCACCCTCTCTTCCAGAGTCATTAAAGTTTAGTAGCAAGGCAAAAGTCATGACAAGTGGTGATGGCACAGGATGCAGTGGATGATCTTGGCATCTTCAATGTCTGACTAGCAACTCTGGTGTGAAGGGTTTCTAAGCCCTTTTCAGGACTGATCACTCACCTTTGGTGTCCAAAATAAATGCAGTACCTGCAGCAGCCACTCCTCAGTAAAAGCGACACTTGGCAAATGGGTTAAACCCAGTTGAGGGTAACCTACAAGTCTGAAACTTGTCAATAAGCATGTGAAGACTTTTCCCAGGAGACTGGTGTAACAGCAAGGACCCCAACATACACAGGAGGGCCTGAAGTACAGGTTCTTAGATCTGCTTTTCTAAAAGGAAAGCAACTTTTGAGGGGTTAACAATCACTTTAATCAAGCATATATATCATTCATTTAATTCAGGGGAAAAAGTCAACACCCTGAACTTCAGAGAAAATACAGAGAAATAAAGACCAACAGACAGGGCTTCCAACTGGTGACCATAAGCAATACATACATCACAGATCAACAGACAAATCCATCTGTTTGATCATACATACATAGTTACCAGAGAGAGAAACACCAATATCTGGGTTTTCAAAGCTGGGGTACTCCTTAGTGGCTGCCTAGAGTTGCATCTGGTGAAACAAACACTTCCAATGAGTAAGCCCCAAAACAAAACCTCACCTCAGAGTATATACACACTTTTCAGAGCTAGAAGGCATCATAACCTTTGAGAACCAGGGCCTCATTAGAAATTAACAAAAAGTTGTGGGCCTTTCTACAAAACAAATCTCCTCTAATCAAGCTTCCCTAAATGGGCAGGCCCATCAATGGGTGGGGAAGATCTTTAACTCTCATTAACATAATTAGCATTACAACTGGGTGAATGAGAATAATTTGTTCTAGGAGTCATGCAGGTGGCTGAAGCAGGTGCTGTGGAAAGGATATCAATGAAACTATTTGGACTACTACATGTAAATAAACCAAAAATTTAAGTGAAATAGACACATATTTACAAAGATATAAAATATTCAAAATAATGGAATAAGAAATTAAGAATTTTGAAAAAGTCAGTCAGTCTCTGAAAAAAAATTTGCATAAACCATAAATGAACTCACAGTGAAAATGTATGAGGAAGAGAAGTGGAATATTGTGTGGGAGACAGGCAGTGTTGTAAAACTATAGATTGTGTGGTGTAGAATAGATCTAAGAAAACTGGAAAGGTGGGAAGGGACCATGTTATGAAACATTTTTTGCCCCCTGTTTAAAGTTATTTTTTATATCCATTTTAAAAAAAATTTTAGTTCCAAATTCTCTCCTCTAGTCCCTCTTCCACCTGTTGAGAAGGCATACAATGTGATTATTGATTATATGTGTGAAATGATGCAAAACATTTCCATATTAGCCAGGTTGTAGAAAAAAAAACAAAAGAAAATATAGAGTAAAAAATATACTTCAGTCTCCACTCAGAGTTCATCAGTTTCCACTTTGAAGGTGGCTAGCAGTTTTCAACATGAATCCCTTGAAATTGTCTTGAATCACTGTTTTGATCAGAATAGCTAAGTTGATCATCATTATAATGTTGTTGTTACTGTGTACAATGTTCTTCTAGTTCTGCTCATTTCACTTTGCATCAGTTCATGTAAGCCTTGACGGAGTTTTCTGAAATCATTTCTTATAGTACAATAATATTCCATCAAAATAATATATCATAATTTGTTCAATCATTCCCTAGTTGATAAGCATTCCCTCAATTTCCAATTTTAGCCAAAAAGAGCTAATATATATATATATATATATATATATATATATATATATATATATATATATATATATATATATATATATATATATATATATATATATACACATACATATATATATATACGTACACACACATATATCTATCTATATCTATATATATATGTTTCCTTTAAAAAAATCTCTTTGGGATACATATTTAGTAGTAGTATTGCTGGGTCAAAGAGTGTATTCAAGTTTTTAGCCCTTTGGGCAGAGTTCCAAGAGTGCAACAGTGACCCAATTTTTCCACATGCCCTCTAGCATTTATCATTTTTATTTTCTCTCATCTTAGCTATTCTAATAAATGTGAGGTGATTTCATTTTTTTTATTTGTGGAGGGGTGGGGATGGAGCCAAGATGGTGGAATAAAAGCAGGGACTTTCTTGAACTGTCTGCCAAATCCATCTAAATACCTGTAAAAATGACTCTAAATAAATTCCAGAGCAGTGGAACCCACAAAATTACAGTGAAACAAATTTCTAGCCCAAGACAACCTGACATGTTGACAAGAAAGGTCTGTTGCACCAGGCTGGGAGAGTAGTACAGATTAATGGCTACATCAGCACACACTGGCCCCAGTGAAACCTGGAACAGGCATAAGGGTACCAAATCATTTGCAGCTGTGGCAGTTTCCAGGTTTCTCAACCCACAAACACCAAAGAAAACATAGAAGGTCAGTAGGAAAGGTCTCTCAGACCTGGGTGAGAGAATCCAACCACAGCCCTAGGGCAGTGGCAGCCATGGTGGCTGTTTCCAGAGCTCTCAGATCACAGATGGTGGGGAGATTGAGCAGTTGATCTGAGGAAGACTGCATGGAACTCTTTGCTGATACTGAGGTAGGATTCCCTTGCTTTTCCCATGCTTGGATCTGAGCCTGGGTGGCAGTCTTAGGGTTAGAAGAAGCATTGATGTGGCAAAACTTGCGGTCGCAGTGGAGGCAGAATCTTCCTCACAGTTCCAAGGCAGAAAAGAGTGTTTCTGGTCACCCATAGACCAGAGCACAAACCAGGGGAGGAATAAATACCTCTCCTTTGATCATACAGCCTTAGAAGAACTAAACATTTACAGGTCCCTAGAAATATCTCTGAAAACAGCTGCACAAAACCCCTGAAGATTGACATAGTGCATGCTCCACTCTGGAAGGAGAGTCCTACCTTAACAAAGAGATAAAAAGTGAAGTAATTGACTGTGACAATGAGCAAACAGTGGAAAAACAATCAGACTATAGAATCTTACTTTGGTGACAAGGAATATTAAAAAAAATACAACCAGAAGAAGACAACAAAATCAAAGCTTCTACAACCAAAGGCTCCAAGAAAAATATGAATGACCTCAGGCCATGGAAGAGCTCAAAAAGGATTTTGAAAATCAAGTAAGAGAAGTAGAGCAAAAATTGGGAAGAGAAATGAGAGTGATACAAGAAAATCATGAAAAATGGGTCAACTGCTTGCTAAAGGAGACCTCAAAAAATGCCAAAGAAAATAAACCCTTTAAAAATAGACTAACAAATCACAAAAATGATCCAAAAATTCAATGAGGAGAAGAATGCCTTAAAAAAAACAGAGGTTCAAAAGCTCACTGAAGAAAATAGTTCTTTAAAAATTAGAATAGAGCAGATGGGAGCTAATGTCTTTATGAGAAATCAAGAAATTATAAAACAAAACCAAAAGAATGAAAAAAATAGAAGACAATGTGAAATATCTCATTGGAAAAACAACTGACCTGGAAAACAAATCTAGGAGACATAATTTTAAATTATTGGTCTACCTGAAAACCATGATCAGAAAAAAAAGAGCCTAGACATCATCTTCTAAGAAATTATCAAGGAAAACTTCCCTGATATTCTAGAACCAAAGGGCAAAATAGAAATGGAAACAATATCCTAATAGTCTTCTGAAAGAGATCCCAAAAGGAAAACTCCTAGGAATATTGTAGCCAAATTCCAGAGTTGTCAGGTCAAGGATAAAATATTGCAAGCAACCAGAAAGAAGCAATCCCAGTGCTGAGGAAACACAATCAAGATGACACAGGATTTATCAGCTTCTACATTAAGGCATTGGAGGGCTTGGAATATGATATTCTGGAGGTTAAAGGAGCTAGAATTAAAACCAAGAATCACCTACCCACAAAACTGAGTATAATACTTCAGGGGAAAAAATGGGCATTCAATGAAATAGAGGACTTCCAAGCATTCTTGTTGAAAAGACCAGAGCTGAATAGAAAATTTGACTTTCAAATACTTGACTCAAGAGAAGTATGTAAAGGTAACTAGGAAAGAGAAATTGTAAGGGACTTATTAAAGTTGAACTGTTTATATTCCTATATGAAAAGATGATATTTGTAACTCATGAGACCTTTCTCAATATTAGGGTAGTTGGAGGGAATATATACATATATATATATACATACACATACATATAAAAAAATATATATATATACACACTCAGAGAGTGCAAGGTGAGTTGAATGTGTAGGTTTGATATCTAAAAAAACAAAATTAAGGGGTAAGAGGAACATATTGGGAG
This sequence comes from Notamacropus eugenii, assembly GCF_028372415.1. Classification (NCBI taxonomy): domain Eukaryota; kingdom Metazoa; phylum Chordata; class Mammalia; order Diprotodontia; family Macropodidae; genus Notamacropus; species Notamacropus eugenii. Next base: position 296,977,867 of record NC_092876.1, on the reverse strand, counting down.
AAAGAGAAAGAGAGAAATAGAATGGGGTAAATTATCTCTCACATAAAAGAGGCAAGAAAAAGCTTTTTCAATGGAGGGGAAGAGGTGGGAAGTGAGAGGGCAAGAGTGAACCTTACTCTCATCAGATTTGACTTAAGGAGGAAATAACATGCACACTCAATTGGATATGAAAATCTGTCTTACCCTACAAGAAAGTAGGGGAAGGAAATAAGAGAGGGGGGATGATAAAAGGGAGCACAGATTGGGGGAGGGGTTAATCAGAAGCAAACACTTTTGAGGAGGGATAGGGTTGAAGGAGAGAATAAAGTAAATGGGCAGTGGGATATGATGGAGGGACATATAGTTAGTCTTTCACAACATGACTACTATGAAAGTGTTTTGCATAATTATATATGTATAAACTGTATTGAATTGCATGCCTTTTCGATGAGGATGAGTGGGGAGGGAGGAAGGGAGAGAATTTGGAAGGCAAAGTTTTAAAAACAAATGTTGAAAATTGTTTTTACATGCAACTGGGAAATTAGATGTACAGTCAGTAAGGTATAGAGATCTATCTTGCCCTACTAGAAGACAGAGGGGAGGGGGATAAGGGAAGGGTGTATGATGGAAGGGAAGGTAGATTGAGGAAAGGGTAACCTGAGTGCACACTGTCTTGGGGTGGGGGTAGGAGAGAGATGGGGAGAAAATTTGGAACTCAGAATCTTGTGGAAGTGAATGTTGAAAACTATAAATTAATTATTAAAAATATTTAAAAAAGAAAATTGAAATTAGAAATTAATCAAAGTGATTTAGAACATTTTATATGACTATTGATATTTAATTACTTCTAAAAACTGACTCCATGTTTTTTTGATCTTTTGTCAATTTCAGAATGATTCTTATTTTGATAACTTTGTCTCAATTTCCTATATATTTAAGAAATGAGGCCTTTATCAGAAAAACTAACTATAAACTATTCCCCCCTTAGTCAGTTTCCTGCCTTACTTCTAATTTTGGCTACACTGGTTTTGTTCTTGCAAAACTTTTTAATTTTACATAATCAAAAATATCCATTTTACTTCCTGAGATCCTCCCTATGTCTTATTTGGTCACAAATTGTCCTTGATTCATAAATCTAACAGATAAATTTTTCCATACTCTCCTAATTTACTTATGATATTATCAATTATGTCTAAATGACTTACTCATTTTGAACTTTTTGTTTGTTCTTGTTTTTAACTTCTTTTGGTATATATGATGAAATGTTGGTCTATGCCTAATTTCTACCAAATTACTTTCCAGTTTTCCCAGCACATTTTGTCAAATGGTGAATTCTTGCTCCCAAAGTTGGAATTTTTGGGTTTATCAAACACTAGATTACTCTGATTATTTACTACTGTGTATTTTTTACCTAATCTATCCCATTGCTCCACCACCACTCTATTTTATGAAAAGGTTTAAAAGTCAAACAAAGGATTTAATATTTGATCCTGGAGATAACAGGGAATCTCTGGAATTAATGGAATAGGACTAAAAAACTGCTACATTAGAACTGTAGTAGTTAAAAGCTGTCAGCTAATCACCTAAGTGCTTCCTGATTGGTGGGGGAGAAAATTGACCTCATTAGTCAAGAGTTTCAATGAAAGCTACAGCTTGTCAGTGTCACTTAAGGTAAAGCAGCTCCTGCAAACCTTTCTTCTGCCACCTCTGGATTGAGAAGGAAAAGCAGAGGAGACTGCAAGATTTTAGGTATCCTGGTACACTGGTTTATTTTATTGGCCTTTGTGAGTTGTTTAGGTTTGTTTGCCTGGTTTAAAGAGTCAACCTGAGTTGAGTTTCAGGGAACTGCATTCTGATAGGACAACTTAACATTTGGACTGAACTAGGCTGAGGTGAATAGTACAGAGTGAATATGATAAGCTTTGCAGTATTCTGTCTTAAAAGCACTGCTATTCACTTGAGGTAACACTTTCTAAATGCCCTTTTCAGGGTGATTGCAAATTGAAAGACCTTGCAAATGTTATGTTTGAAGAGAGGAGAGGGGAATAGGGAATAGGGAATAAGCTTTCAGGCAGTGACTGCTCTCTTTATCCACTGCCACCTAGTTGCCTAAGAAAAGAGGATTTGCCCATCTGAAGAGTGGTGAGGACTAGTTTCACATGGTGCAGGTGCTTCTGAATGGATTAATAACATCTAATCCAGAACCCCAGGATTATGAGTTACTCTAGACATGAGAGTTTACATCTTTTATGTGCTTTCTTTCCAGGTTCCTATATGTGTGTGCCCACTTTTCACTATAGACACTGCATGTATTGGTGAGACAGGATGATTCAATTTTATATGCATATGATGATGTATTTTATTCTTCATGCATGGCTTGGACATATTAGTATCTGGGACATTATTTATTTTGTCTTTTTGTTAAGCAAATATATTTAGGATCTAAAAGTGTAATTATTGTGAGTGGCAATTTGTTCAAAAATGCAAGTGTGCATTACATTGTGAGCAGCTGATTGTGTGAATGCATTGGGAAGGGCTCCAAAACTAGAGCAGTGAGCTGGAGAAGTGCATTTCTCCCCCTCAACAAGGTTATCTGTGAGAGTCTGAGAGAGTTTGAGCGTAACCATGCAGTGATGATCAATCTTTGAGAACAAAGACTTGCTAGTGTGAGTGTAGGTTAAAAGGAGTGCAAATGGGCATCTCCATGCCCCGTTAGCAAGGGCTAATATATATTGTATGACACTGAAGGGTGGTTATTCTACATCACCCATCCATGAAGTCTCACATTACATTTAGGGGTTGTGTGTGGTTTGTTTATACCTTGTTATAGCCACCAATGTTGCTCAAGTGGTGTTGAATACAGATACAAAAACCTTCCAGACTTCTGTGCCAAACATTAATAGAATCTTATGACTTAAAATGAGAAGGATCTTAGAGATTATCTAGTCCAACCCCCTCATTTGGGAAATCACGAAATGAAGGCAAAGTGAGCTTAAATGACTCACCCAAGGTTGTAAATAAATAGCCCAGGTCCTCAGTTTTAAAATCAATCTTGGTTTCTATTATACCATGCAATTAACTAGTTATCTAACCTAGAATATATTATGTAATCTGTCTAAACTTTTCTTCTCTGCAAACTGAGGGGATTAGATTGTTGGACAAGAAGGTTCTCAAGGATACCTTCTGATTACAAAATGTTAAAGGCTTTTATGAAAAATAACAGTAAGATGACAGTCACTTATGATGTACTTCTATACTTCAGTAGATTCACGTATGGAATTCTAATACTATCTCAAAGACAGGAGTATTTTTCAGGTCCTAAGAAGATTCATCTGTATCTTATAGTACATCAGTGTCAAAATATGGTAGGTCTCTCCATTAATAAAATGCAGCTACCTAATGCCTAATTTTCCCATCAGAAACATTTATTTCATCCTAATCAACTTGTTGGTTGTATAAACATGCTGTTGTTCAATCCTTTCAGTCATGTTCAACTCTTCATGACAAATGTAGTATCAATGTGATATTCACAGTGTCTACAGTAACTATGAATATGCCAGCACGTTCTAACAGACTTTCCTTATAGAAGGCAGAAGAAAAACATTTATTCAAATACCAGAAAGCCAAATCCCAATACCAGAAAACCAAATTCATCATAGTAACAAAGAAATATATAGATAATAACAATACAGTGGACACTACCATTCCCAAGCCTTTCCTCTGTTAGGTTTCCCACAAACCAGTTTCCTTAAACAAATCACAAACATGCTCCCTTAAACAAAATCACAAACAAGTTCTCCCACTCATACTAGTTGCTGCCTGCTCTTGCTTTCCCAGCTATGACTATTCTGATTCACTTCCTGCTCCACCCCTTTCTGCTCCACCTATTCAGCAAACTCCTTACACCACAGGCTTTATGTGACTCAGACTTCCATGTGACCCAGGCAGGTGACATGGGCCTGTTAATGGATGGAAAAGATCTTCCCATTTAAATTACCATTATACCACATTTGGGATTTTCTTGGAAAAATACTAGAGTTGTTTGTCGCTTCCTTCTCCAGCTCATTTTACATATGAAGAAACTGAGAAAAATAGGGTAAAGTGACTTGGTCAGGGTCACACAGGTATTAAGTGTATGAGATCAGGTTTAAACTTAGGTCTTCCTGACTCCAGTCCCAACATGTTATCCACTCTGCCACTTCTCTGTCTCATGTAAACATAACTGCATATTTAATCGGTTAATGCACTTGTACCTGTTAACTTGTTTATGAAATGAGTTGTTAATTTACCTTGTGAAGTTCCCAATATTAGGCACTGGATAGATCACAGTGGATCCCAAAGTTCTCCTCTGGAAGTATGGCATTTGGTCAATGTATGACTTTTGCAGTTCTTTGGCACTGATTCCAGTGGAGCATAGACCTATTTAATTTATTTTTTCCTTCTTTTAATATTCTTATAATTAAAATTTTAGAAAGGTTCTTAAGGTGCACATGGAGTAAGAGCACTTTCCTTCTACCAGTTCTAGTTCAGGTCATTTTTACTGCTTGAGAAATTAGATAATACCCAGTTTTCCTGAAGCAATCTAACTTTGTTACATTAATTATCCTGACAAAAAATTAATTTGCAAAACAAAATTCCAAACTATTAACTCAAGTGAAGAATATACCTGTCTAGTTATTGGCTATGTGATTGTCCATTATGTAGAACATACAAATATCCTGTTATCTGAGAAAATAAATTGGGAGTGAGAAGGTTGTGTGAGCATCAAACCACAGGCAGATGAAGTTAGGTAATTATGTGATGTTTCCTTCACACTGTGATAGAGCATGGATAACCATTCATTCATTTATTCCTGCACACATATGAACATTTATTAAGTTTCTGGGACAGATAAAAAAATGAAATGGCATTATTCTGATCCTCATATAGCTTACAGTCTCATACAAGGATGTGACACATAATTTACTACAATACAAAATTACAAAAAAATACTTTACCAGAAGGAAAAGGCCATTGTAGACCTAGAAGAGGGTGGAGGGAGAGAAGTGACAAACTATTTAAACTGGACTTCAGAGAAATGAGTGAGAATTTAGTAAGTAGGACTGTACATGGTAGAGGACATAATATGTAGATTATACCAGAAACGTGCATTTTACTATGGAGTTTACTTTCCTAGAGGTCAGAATACTCACATGTGCTAGGTTCAGTGTCTCTTTCTCTTGGATGAATATTGATATATTCTAGTTTTTCAACTGTCTTTTTACTTGACTCAGCGTAGGTCTCCAATTCAATTGATTAAGCACACAGAATTCTTATTTAATCCCTTTTAATAATTTAATTTAAGGATCAAAAATCTTACGGTGTACTGGTAGTTTATAACATGAATGCAAGGGAGAGAGAATATCCATTTATTAAAAAAGTACATACCATGTGCCAGGCATTGGTATAACCATTATATAGCTATTATCTCAGGTGATTTTCATAAGAACTCTGTGAGGTAGGTGCTATCATGATCCCCATTTTTTTGGTTAAGGAAACAGAGATAAACAAAAGAATGTCACAGCTATGAAGTGTCTGGGACTGAATTTGAACTCAGTTCTTCTGGACTCTAGGCGTAGTGGACTGGGGCACCAAGCTGCCTCTAACACAAATAAGTGAATACAAAGTAATTTTCAGAGGGAGAAATATCATTAACAACTAGGAGTGGGAATATGAAAAGGCTTTACAAAAGAGAGAGGAGGTGATATCTGAAGTGAATCTTAAAAGACAATAATGATTCTGATAAGGGAGTATATTCCAGATATGGAGAAATGGTTTTGGCAGTTGTTTGGTGAAAGAATTGGATAGGGGGCAGTATAAAAGTAGAATTGCTGAGGTGAGTGGTGATGAGAGCTTGTATGAGGGTGGTGTCATTGTATGTAAAGAAAAGAGGATAAATGAAAAAGATATGATTGAGGTAGGATCAATAGAACTTAGAAACAAGTAAATAAATCAGAAATGTGTGTGTGTGTGTGTGTGTGTGTGTGTGTGTGTGTGCACGCTATGAACACTTTGGCAGTATGTTAAAGTCCATGGAACTTTTCTTAGCATAATGTTTTAAAATATATAGGATTACAAAGGAAGCTAAATATATTACAACACAGTTATGCATGCACACACACACACACACACACACACACATCTCTACAGACTCTAAAGAAATGCCTATACTTGATAACTGAGGGATGGAGAATGAACTTGCAAAGGTGACTGAAAATGAATAGTAGAGAAAAGAATCAGGACAGAGTAATGTCATGGAAATCAAAGGAGATTGGAATATCCAAGAGAAGAGATTGGCTAATTGAGGAGTCAAGACATAAGGAAATATTGAGGAATTCAAGAAAGAGGAAATGATCCCTGGGGCAAACTCCTGTAGGAGATGGGATCAAGGATTTAAATAAAAGGGTTGGCTTTGGAAAGAATAAGAATCACCCCTTCCTGCAAGCTGAAGGCAAAGGAGGAAAAGGATGTATAGGAACTTTGAGTGATAGAGGAGAGATGAGGGTGCTCATGACTTATGCCTTCAATTTTCTCAGTAAAACATAAGACAAAGTCATTTATTAAGAGAGAAAAGTTAGATAGGTATGAGGAGCATGATTAGAGAAGAAAAGATTTGAAACATTGACTGAGTAGAATAGGATAGCATCAATAAAAGAAGAATAAGAGTCATTATACAGCAATTATACAGAAACAAATATTTGAGATTAGATAAATTGAAACTGTAGTGGACCCTGTCAGTAGGGCTATGTAGCTTCCTCCAGAGCAAGAGCAGAAATGAAGGGTGAGGAAGATTCAGTGTTGAGATTTGTTGGGGCTTAGCTGGTGGTTAGGATAAGATAGCAAGGGATAACAAGATCACAGAGGAGGCATGATCATGGCCGCTGTTATTGATCCACTTTGGGGCACTGAAATGGAATTATTTAAGCCATAATGAGGAAAGTAGTTTGATGAATTGGAAGGCCAAATTCTTCAAGGTGATATCGAAATGTATATTCAAGTCTTCATGTGTGAGGATTGTGTGGAGAGAAAGATTGAGCTACTTTGGAAAGTCAGGAGAGTGATCTGAAAACTATCATGCATTACAACAACCAAGATATAGATAGGAAGGGCAGCAAAAGATGGAGTGAACCTTAAAGAAGAGGTTGTAAGGGATAGTGGCTGAAGGATAATCTGAAAGTGCTGGTGGGGAACATGAAGCTACTTGTTCTTGTTTTCTACTGGTCTGGCATTTTTGGCAGGAATGAGATAAGATAGAAACTGTATTGCATCATGACAAAAGAGGTCCACAATTCTTTGAATTGTGTAAGATGAAAAGAATTTGAGATAAATATATTTACAATTAGGTAAAGTTTCTTAATGCAGGGTGGTGCTTTTCAAGAATATGATGCAACAGGAGGGCAAAGAAGAATGAGTTAAGAATAGGAAGGTCAAGGGATTAAAAAATACAGGGAAAGGTAGCAGAGGGACAGGAATTCTAGTAGGGGGCAATTGTGAATCATACAGCAAAAAGTGAGCTTCAACTGACCAGCTATTATGAGAATTGAGGGAATGGTAAAGGGGACATTCCTTTTCTACTGGAGCCACTCCTATGGCAGGGAAACCCAAACCTCAGATTCTTTGCTGGAAACACTCACTCCCCCCTATCCCAATCCTGAAAAAAGTAGAAAACTGTCAAAACATAGAGAACCAATGACTGCAGGGAACTAGGGCGGAAGGTACATTGGGCCTGATAGACAGGGAATGAATTTCATCTGAGGCCTGTCCTGGTGCTCCAGAAGGAAATGGTTCAAATACCCAGGCTGTTCCTCTCAGAGAGTCATGAAAACATAACATAAAGGTTAAAAAAAAAGAAAATATAGAATTTAACAAATTGTTGGAGAAAAAAGATAAAAGATTAAAAAGAGCTTTCTCAATGGGATTTCTAAACACACACACACACATATTTCCCAATACCAGTGACACTTCAGAAAACTGACAATGTATTTGCAAATAAATGTAAAATGGCAGAAGTCATAAACAATCCTTTATAGGATATAAACCAATAAAAATATTCACCAATTCATGGAAATCAAAGAAATGACATACATTTAAAAACAAACCTCAAAATAATGAGTAGATCTGAGAACAAATGTTAGAAACAATACTGATGTGGAAAAATGATAATAATGACACAATACACCAAAATTTCTGGGATGCAGCTAAAACAGTTTTTGTAAACATTTGCAAAACTGAAATGGGCAATGAAAAGAATTTGTACTGAAAATTTAGAAACACAACGAAAAAAGTAAAATAAGCACAAAAATCGGAAATTCAGAGAAGAAACAAATTAGAAATCAAAAAGACCATAGAACTGATCAAACAGAACATAGCTTCTTAGAAAAAGACTAATAAAACTGATAAACTTTTAGCCAGCCATATTGAAAAGAGGGTAGAAACATGAAACCAGTAAAATAACAAGTGAACAAAGTGAAAACCAAAGAAAATTTTAAAAGAATTATGAGACCCTACTACACATAGCTAAAAAGAGAAATGGGATATTACTTTCAAAAATGTGAAAACACAAAATAGATTTTAAATAATCTAACAGTAGCAACTAGAGTAACAGCTAGAGATTAAAACTGCTATATCTGAATGGGTTCACAAGAGAATTTTATCAAACTTCAAAGGAAAATTTAGTACCAACACAATATAAACTATTCAAAAGGTGAGAAAGAAAGCATTCTATAAGATTCCTTTTATGAGACAAATACACCCCTAGTATGAGTCCTAATAGGAACTTTATGAGTACTAACACATACAAGGAAGGATAAAGCACAGAACTACAGATCAATATTATTAATGATTGTAAATCCAAAAAGTATAAACAAAATCCTCTGCTACAGTTCATTCAAGAAATTATCCATTGTTATCAATGTGGATTTATTTTTTTAAATTAATTAATATATTTGTTTTCAGTATTCTGCAATCACTTCCATATATCTCAGATTTTTTTCCCTCCCTCCCTCTCCTTCCCTTTTCCCTCCCTGAGATGGCGTGCAATCTTATATAGGTTTTGCACATACATTCTTATTAAATACATTTTCACTTTATGTTGCACAGAAGAATTAAAATGAATGGGAGAAACTATAAAACAAAACAAAATGTAACACAAGAGAATATGGTCTGCTTTATCCTGTGATCCAATTCCATAGTTCTTTCTCTGGATGTGGAAGGCATTTTGCCTCTGAGAGTCCACTGGGAATTTTTAGGTTCTTTCATTGCTGTGAAGGGTTGAGTCTACCAGACAAATTCCTTGCACACTGTGGTTGTTGCTGTGTATGAAGTTCTCCTGGTTCTGCTCCTTTCACTCAGCATCAGTTCATATAAGTCCTTCCAGTCCTCTCTGAAGTCTTCCTGCTCATCATTTCTCATAGCACAATAGTATTCTGTTATATTCATATACCACAACTTGTTCAGTCATTCCCCCATTAATGGACATCCCCTTGATTTCTAGTTCCTGACCACCAAAAAGAGAGCTGCTATAAATATTTTTGTATGTGTGGGACCCTTTCCCATTTTTATGATCTCTTTGGGATACAATCCTAGAAGCAATATTGCTGGAACAAAGGGTGCGCACATTTTTCTAGCCCTTTGGGTATAGTTCCAAATTGCTCTCCAGAATGGTTGGATCAGCTCACAGCTCCACTAAAAATGAATTAATGTTCCAACTCTCCCGCATCCTCTCTGACATTTATCATCTTACTGTTTTGTCATGTTAGCCAATCTGATAGGTGTGATGTGGTACATCAGAGTTGTTTTAATTTGCATCTCTCTAATCAATAGTGATTTAGAGCATTTTTTCATATGACTATAGTTTTAATTTCTTCCTCAGAAAACTGCCTGTTCATGTCCTTTGACCATTTATCAATTAGGGAATATCAATGTGGATTTATACCATGGATTCAAGGATGGTTCAACATTAGGAAAAGAATCCATAGTCACATTAAAAGCAAAAACGTCCAAAACCATGAATATCTCGATGAATTTAAAATAATCCTTTGACAAAACACAACACACATTCACACTAAAAACACTATAAAATATAGGAATAGAGGAATATTTTAAAATATTTAACACAAATATTTGTATTTAAAAATATAATACAAAACATCTATCTAGAATCAAAAATAAGCATCATATGCAATGGGGATATACTATAAACTTTGCCAGTGCACACAGTAGTAAAGCAAGCAAGCTCTTTCTTCCCACTATTATTTCACATGATTCTAGAATATAATAATGTAATTATTATAACATTATTATATTATATATTATATTATATTATATATTATAATATTATTATATTATATTATATATAATAATGTAATTATAATTATTATAACATTATTATATTATATTATATATAATACAATATATTATATTATTATATTTACAGTTAAATATAATAATATAATAAATTACATAATTATATAATTATAACATGATAATTGTACTATTATATAATATATATAATATAATAATTCTAGAAACAATAATGACAAGAGAAATTAAAGACATAAAGACAGATGAAGTAAAACTAACCTATTTACTGAGAACATGATGAACTAACTAGAAAATACTAGTGAATCAGCAAAGATACTAAAAAAAACAATGCTTTCTGCAAATTTGAAAGGTACAAAATAAAGCTCCGGAGAAATAGTAATGCCATATAATAATAACAAAATTTTAGAGGCAATAGGAGAAAGGGAAAGGCCATTCTGAATAATTACAAGATACCTAAATCTACCAAAGCACATAAAATACTTACATAGATATTCAGTAACAAAATGCTTCTTAAAGATCTAAAGAACAATTCAAATAATTGGAGGAATTTTCAATGCTCATGACTGTGACATGATAATACAATAAAAATTACAATACGACTATTGTGTAATTTTAATGCTATATTAATCAAATTATTTAAGGTATACTTTGCAAAACTCCAGAAAAAATAACAAATTATACGTACACATACACATATATGTGTATATACAATTGTCCCTAGGTCTTAGGCACCAATTTCTTGTCTTGTAAAGCTGATACAAAGATTCCCCTCCATTTATCCTCCTCTTCCTCCTCCTCCTCCTCTTCTTTTCCTTGTTCTTGTTTTTCTTCTCTCATCATCATCGTCATCTTCTTCTCCCTCTCTATATATGTACATAATATCTATATATGAATGTATTTGTATGTATATATATGTAAAACAAAAATAATTCCCCAGTAAATAAGTGCTTAAAGCACATGAAGAAACAGTTCTGAAAAGAGTTGCAAATTATTGAACAGTATATTAAAGAATGCTCCAGATCAATAATGAGAAGGAAAATGCAAATTAAAGTAACATTGAAGTTTTACCTCACAGAAAATTGGCAAAAATGACAAAAGATGGGCATAACCAATATTAAAGTGATTGTGAGAAGACAGGTACATTAAGGCATTGTTGGTAGGTCTTTGTTATTTTTGTCTTTCTTCAGTTGGTTCAGTTATATCCGATTCTTCACAGTCCCATTTGAGGTTTTCTTGGCAGAGATAGTGGAGTGATTTGCCATTTTCTTCTCCCGTTCATTTTATATACAGAAACTGAGGCAAACAGGGTTAAGTGACTTGCCCAGGGTCACACAGCTAATAAGTGTCTGAACCCAGGTTTGAACTCAGATCTTCCTGACTTCAGGCCCAGTACTCTACCCACTGCACCATCTGGCTGCCTTTGTTGGTAGATCTGTGAATCAGTAAAATCATTTTGGAAAGCAATTGGCATTATTCCAATAAAGTTACTATAATGTCCGTATACTTTGATCCAGAAATTCTACTACTAGACTCATACCTCAAGGAAATAGTCGATAAGAGAAAAGTCTTCATATATATACCAAGTTATTATAGTAGTAGTCTTTGAGATAGCAAAGAATTGGAAACAAAGTATAAGCTCATCATTTGCAGAATGGCTAAATAAATTGTGTTACATGAATATAAAGGAACATTACTATGTATTGTAAGAAAGTTTTCAAAAAGCATGATGAATATAGAGAATGATTGAAAGACCTATATGAACTGATGCATAGTGAAATAAGTAGAGCTAAGGGAAAAAATACATGATATCTGTGGTTAAATGAATAATCACGGCTCCAAAGAAGACACATGAGAAGACATCCCAACCTTCCTCATTTACAGAGATGGGAAGTTCACAGATATAGTTTATCACATCTATTTTTAAAATATTTTGATGTATTGTTCAGTTATGATGATTTTTATACTTTTCCTTTAAAATTTTATTTCTTCTATGAAATGGCTCTCTGAGAAGGGATTGGGAATGGATAATGAGAAAAACTTTGGTGATGTTAAAAAATTAATAAAATTTATTTTAAAAACAAAATTAATGTTGCAAAATAACTAAGGACAAGCTTTGTTCCAAAAAAGAAATATGAAAGTATGCCTCATTCTCCTCCATTATAGGGTTGGCAGGATCATTGGGGTAGTACATTGGTTAGGATTTTTTCATTTTATTAATTAGTTTGTTGAATTTTTTCTTTTCTCCCTCTCTTGTTGTTTTTCTACAATATATCTTTCAAAAAATGAGGGATGACATTCTGGGAGTTTAGTGGAAGAGGATATATAGGAAAACATCTAGGGGTGCAAACATATATTTGCATATATAATATATCAAATATGCAAAACAAAATATATTCACGAAAATCTGCTTAAATAATCACTTAGGCTATCTCAAATGAATGAGAAAATTTATTCAGTTGGATAATTCACTGAAAATGTATATCAAGGTTATTCTTTGGATAGCATTAAATAAACACACATACACACACACACACACACACACACACACACACACTTCCCCCCTAAATTAATCCCTCTTCCAAATTTCCCTACTACTCTTGAAATTATCAAAATAGCCTCCTAGTACCCTAGGCTCACAACCTAGAACTACTCCTTATCTCTTACCCCTAGTATTCAATATGTTGCAAAGAACAGGCAATTTCACCTTTGTAGCATCTCTCAAATAATTCCCCTTTCTCTCCTCTGATACTACTACTGTCCTGGTGCAGGCCCTCATTACCTTACTGAATTATTACAATAAGTCTGCTTATTGGTCTGCCTGTCTTAAGTCTCTCCCTACTCTAATACAACTTCCATTCAGCTGCCAATGTGTTTTTCCTAAAGCACAGGTTCAACCATGTCACCACCCCACTCAATGATCTCCAGTGGCTCCCTTTCACCTCCTGGAGCAAATACAAAATACTCTGGTGTTCAAAGCTCTATTTAATCTATTCCAAACTCCCACCTTTTCCAGTCTTCTTGCACCTTACACTATTCTACATACTCTTTCATCTGATCTCCTTGCTGTTGCATGAAAAAGATATTCCATCTCTTGGTTCCAGGAATTTTCTTGAACTTTCTTCTGTGCCTGGAATGCTCTTCCTCCTCAATCGATCCTCTTGGTTTCCCTAGCTTCCATCAAGTCCTAGTTAAAGTCTGACCTACCAGAAGTCAATCCCTATCAATTCTAGTGCCTTCTCTCAGTTAATTATTTCCTATTTACCCTGTATATAACTTATTTGTACATACGTGTTTGCTTGTTTTCTTATCCTTTAGATTGTGAGCTCAAGGGCAGGGACTGTCTTTTGCCTTTCTTTGTATAAAGAGCTCTTAGCCATGTATCTGGCATATAGCTGGCACTTAATAAGTCCTTATTGACTGACGTACATAAACACACACACAGGTTATGTGACTCAAATGTATGTGTGTGTGTGTGTGTGTGTGTGTTACTGCATTCCTTTCTAGAATCAAAGAATTATAAAGCTAGGACTAGAATTGACTTTGGATACCCTGTCATCCAACTGCTTTGAGGAAACTGAAATCTGAGAAGTAAAGGGTCTTGTCCAGGACTATCCATGGTAGTGTAACACTCAGTATTTGGACCTCTATCTTCTGGCTTCGCAGCCAGGGTTCTTTCCAATATGCCAATATGTGCTTGAAATTTGTCCTTTAGTTTTGTTCATTTGTTTATCAGTTTTTTTGTTATACATCAAGATGGTTATTTTTTAAAAAAAGAAGAACCTTTTTTAAAAAAATAACCATCTCGATGCATAACAAAACATCATATTCTGAATCTGAGACTTTAGGGATTTCCTGAAATACATGATCTCTGAAGCTACCACTCAATCCATGACAGACAAATTTCACCACACTGTCTGAGTATTGATGGCTCTTTGCCCAATCTCTCTACACTTTGAAGATGACTATAACATCAAATTCTTGACTTCTTAGAGGCATTTATCTCACCTTAAGAGACTATTAGGTGTGTTATTTTATTTCATTTTTAGAGCAAAAGAAGATCAATTTGCAACTCTATTAAATCATTTCCCTCTTTTATTTATTAAAATGACTGTGAATTTAGTGTTTATGAAAAGTGTCAGATTGATGACTCTGTAGTCTGAAATGCTCTAGCAAGCCACAGAAAGGAAATGGAAACTTTTCTCTCACTTCCTGCCAAAAATCTTTGACCCAAACCTGGAAGGCACAGTTTTAAAAAAGAAAGGATGATTGTTGGTCTCTAGTCATTCACTCTGAAATTTCCTTGAAAACCTCAAACAGGAAGAAAAATACAGGACTAAAATAAAAGAGAAGTGTTTCCTCCTTCAGACTGTTAATAATTAATAGAGAAAAAACATGTGGAGAAATCCTTTCCCTCCCACCCTGTGACTATAGATCACCTTTAATTTGGGAGGAAAGGGTGGATTAATTAAATCTTTAAGACAATTCATTATTAGTAAAATAAGACAAGCTTGTGAGAGTACAAAGAAGATAAGGAAGAACTTCATATAAGAATAATCCAAACCATCAGCTTGAGATAAGCTTCCTGATCTTTTTCTACATCATGTCAAGACTCATATTTTGTTTTTTGTTTTTTTTGATCCAACCATGGATTTTAAATGATATTTCTATTCAGTGCTTGAATCTTAGAATGTCAGAGCTAGGAGGTACCTTGAATATCTTCTATTCAAACTCATTCATTTTACAGATGAGGAAACTAAAGCTCAACAGGGTAAAATAACCTACCCAGGCATATAGAAAGTAAGCCATAGAGCCAGTATTAACAGTCCAGTTCTACAGAACCATCCTCTTTTCACTGAATCATGAAAAGTTAAAAAGTATCAGCCACTCTTTTGTGTGTACATTTTTATATATGTATGTATACATATACCAATATATGTGTATGTATGTATTATGTATGTATATGTATGTTATATAATGCTAAGATCCAGCTACTTAGAAAATCCAGAGGTTCTGGCATTGTTAAAAACAGACCATGAATAGAATGACTATGTCTGTGTAGTCCAGTAAGCAGGTGGCTGCTGCATTTTCAGTAATACCAAGGGGTGGCAGAGCATTTCAAAAAAAGAACTATGATAATCAAGCCCTAGAGTCACAAGAGAATGTGTTGCTTTTGTGAGATAGTCAGCTAAATAAAGCAATCTGCGTGCAGCTGATCTTTCTGTGTGTGTGTGTGTGTGTGTGTGTGTGTGTGTGTGTATGTGTGTGAGTGCGCATGCGTGTGTACACATTTGGTCTGCTCTTTAAAATGATTTTTCTTAGCAAGTGTTGGTGGAATCTCAATCTATAGACGCTGGGTTAGCTGATTGTTTCTAAAGAGACCCTTATAATGAGAATGGAGTGAAAGCCTTTACAAAATGATACCCTAGCAAGATTTTTGTTCTACTGAAAAATTCCTGAAATTGTTGATGTATAAATAGGGCTTGAAGTAATCTATACCAAGTGGGATGGCAACTCACTTCTTTATTCAAAGATCATAAAGAATCTTGTTTCAGTTTTCCATTCTCTCTGCTTCCATAGCCTCAAACTTTTGGATAACACCATCTCTAATTAAGATGACATGAAAACCATTCCATTTCCTGTCTACTCCCCCTCATATCCTGTCTTGCTGCATGTACCTGAAGAGCTTACTTATTCTTTCTAGGCTTCATTTTGTTTCATCATCTAGATATTTAGAGTCCCTTTCAAATATAAAATTTCATGATTCAAGCAGTGTATATAAATAACAACTACGTAATGTGTTACATAGAAAGTTGAAGAAGTTTCTCTTCTGGATATTTTAAAAAAACAGGACGGAAAACCATCATTCTAAGATAGTATAGTTATGCCCTCATTAAGAGGCAATGGGAATACAGTGGATGATTTCCTTCTTTTCAAAAATGAGACTTTTATTGATTTTTTATATCATCTACATTTTCAGTTATCCCTTCTCTTCCACTTCCCATAGAGCCATCCTTTGTAACAAAGAATAAAAAAGATGGGGAAAAACTGATCAGCTAAACTAATCAACATATTAAAAAAATTTACACATGCATAAATGTAAGTACCTAATCTTTCACATCCAAAGCCCATCACTATACAAAGAAGTAGAAGAAGGTAACTTCTCATATTGTTTGCATCAGCATTTGGGCAAAACTCAGTTTATATTGGGCTTGTAGTTTCTGCATTGAAAGCTCTAAGTTCTGCCTTATATTTATTCTCATTTTCTTCTTTTATGTATTGCATTTATATTTTGAACAATGCTGGATGGGGCAAGTAGGAGAATTGATCCTGAAACATAAGCTTTTTGACTCTATATTTGAAATTCTTTTTACTACACTATTGTACACAATTGTATTTGATATGTGTGCTTGGAAGGACATCATAATACCTGTTTTAGTTGGTGATTAAAACAATGAGTTTTTAGAACTCCTTTCCTCCCATTTCTCTGTACCACTTTCTTCAGGGGTCTGCTAGAGAAAATCGCTTAGTGACTTTTCCCAAGATCTTAAGGCAGAAAGGCCATTATTACTCATAATCATATTATAAAAGTTGGGTATGAGCTATAGTCACATTTCTATATATGTGAATTTCTCTCTATCTATGAATATTTCTACATATATGAATAAAGCATATGATTTCAGCTATCTTTTTTTCTTTTCAATAGAGGAATTCATGTTTCACTGATAGATTCAGTAACAGAGCTAACTTCTCTCAAGAAATGCATGTACTTCTTTCAAGTACACACAGCAAGTCATGCTACAGTGGGGAGGTGGGAGAAGAAGACAGGAAATAAGATGATTTTCATGTCATCTTAATTATAGGTGGGGTTATCCAAAAATTTGAAGCTATGGAATAGAGGAAAATGGAGAACTGGAACAAGATTCTTTATGACCTTTGAATAAAGAAGTGAGTTGCCATCTTACTTGATCTAGATCTCCTTTCCTAAATCAGGGATTCTTAACCATTTTCATGTCAAGAATCCCTTTGGTTTGTAAAAACCTATGGATCTCTTCTCAGAATAATGTTTTTCAACATGTAAAATAAAATACACATGGTTAAAAAAGGAAATAAATTATATGAAATGCTGTTAAGGCAACTAGGCAGTGCAGTAGATAGGGCATTTGGTCTGGAGTCAGGAAGACCTGAGTTCAAATCCGTTCTCAGTTTCTTACTATATGACCTTAGTGAAGGTGCTTAACCTCTATTTGCTTCAATTTTTCTCAACAGTAAAATGGGAATCATAATCACACTTATCTTCTAGGATTGTTGAGGATCAAATTAGATATTATTTGTAAAGTGCTTAGCAGAATGCCTGATACATTGTAGCTGCTATCTAAATGCTAACTACTACTATTAGTATTACCACTACTACTACTGCTGCTGCTGCTGCTATTAAAATATATATTAAAAATTCGGGGATCTTAGATTAGGAGTCTTTTTTATACATTAGGTAAGGCACAAACACCTGCTCTCCAAAGGTCTTTGCTACTGTCACATGGCAATATACTCTATCATGTATAGATTTCAAATGGAAGAATATATATACATACATAAACACATACATATATGTATGTATATATATTTTTTTCTATAGATGCTCCTTTTTCTGAATGATATTGTCCTGATTGCATCTAATCTCAGAATACCATAGAACCTTCTAAATGAGATCTAAGGCTCCTAAAAACACTGGCTTAATAATCCACACAAGAAAAACCCCCAACAACAATCAGATAAGGAATATCTATTGTCCAGAGGATGACATGCTGTGGAATGGGCAGCTCATTGAGTTAGTTCATCACCATATGTATCTTGTAGAAGCACTGCAGATGGCTAATGAGCTAGACCAGGAATTGTATAGAAGGAAAAGAGATTTGGATTGATTACATTTGGGAAATTACACAGCAATTTCAACCATCCAAGCTACTTCCTGACATGCAAAAAACCCCCACATCTTATTAAAACAAACATTATTCCAGTGAGTCTATCTAGCTACAAATTTTGGAAAAACCATATTCTGGAGAAACAAAATTCAAGAGAACCAAAAAAATCCTATGGAGAAATGCATGGTATTTGTTGTCAGTTATGTCCAACTCTTCACTGCCCCATTTGGGGTTTTCTTGGTAAAGATACTAGAGTGGCTTAACATTTTCTTCTCTAACTTGTTTTACAGATAATGAACTGAGGCAAACAGGGTTAAGTGACTTGACCAGCTAATAAATGCCCAAGACCAGATTTGAACTCAGGAACTTAAGTCTTTCTGACTCCAAGCTCAGCACTCTAACCACTGTACTACCTAGCTGTCCAAAATGTTTGGTAGACATAACTCAGTTGGAGCATGTTAACAATGATGAGTTGAACTCTGTCCATAAATTGAAAAAAAATCATAGGATTGGATATTTAGAGCCAGAAGGGACTTCATAGGGCATCTAGTCCTATCATCTAATTTTTTTTTAATATGAGAAAATAAGCTTAGTAAGGTTGTGATTTTCCCGAGGTCACATGGGTAGTAGATATCAGAGGCAGGATTTAAATGCTCAGTCCTCTGGCATCAAAACCAGTGCTCTTTTAAATGAGCATGCACACACACACACACACACACACACACACGTAATTCCCACCCCTCAGTTACATGTTAAAACAATTTTTAACCTTTAAATTTTTTTTTTTATTTCTAAATTCTAACCTTCCCTCCCTGTCTCCTTCCCTTCCTCTTCCCTGAAACAGTAAGCAATCAGATACAGGTTATATATGAGGCATTATCTAAAACATTTCCATATCACTCATTTTATGTAAGAAGACTCAAATAAAAGAAAAAGAATGAAATAAAGTAAAAAAAATAGTTTGCTTCAGTATGTATTAAAACATTGGTTCTTTCTGTGGAGGTGGATAGCATGCTTCATCAGTGGTTCTTTGGGATTGTATTGGATCACTGTACTGCTGAGAGTAGCTATCAGACAATGAGCTATTGAGAATTCACAGTTCTTTATTGAATAATGTTGCTGTTACTTTGTACAAAATTCTCCTGGTTCTGTTCACTTCACTTTATATCAGTTCATGTAAATGTTTCCAGATTTTTCTGAAATCATCCTGCTAGATACTTCTAGCACAATCATATTTCATTGCAATAATATACTATAGCTTATTTAGCCATTCCCCAATTGATAGGCATTTCTCCCATTTTCAATTCTTAGCCACTAAAAAAAGAGCTGCTATAAATAATTTTGTACAAATAAGCCCTTTTCCCCCTTTTTTGAATGTCTTTGGGGTATAGATCTAGCAATGGTTTTGCTGGATCAAAGGTTTGAATAATTTTATAGCCTTTTGGACAAAAATTGTCCTTCAGAACAGTGGAATCAGTTTGTAACTCCACTAACAATTAATTTTCCTACATTCCCTGCAACATCTACCATTTTCCTTTTTTTTTTTTTTTTGGTGGCATTAGCCAGTTTAATAAGTGTGGGTTGGTACTTCAGAGTTGTTTTAATTTGCATATCTCTAATAAATGGATTTAGAGCATTTTTTCCCATGACTATCTATAGCTTTGATTTTTTTGTCTGGAAACTCTCTGTTCATATCCTTTGACTATTTATCAATTGGGGAATGACTTGAATTTTTATACATTTGACATATTTCTCTATATTTTTGAGAAATGAGACCTTTGTCAGAAATACATCTTGCTAATTTCCCCCCATTCTCTGCTTTCCTTGTAATCTTGGTTGCATTGAAAAACCAGTACTATTTTTACTATACCAATTATCCGGGAAATATATGATCACACACACAAAAAAAGTGGTCAACCATTCTTAAGAAAGAGCAAGGTATAATACCAAGACTGCTTTCCACAATAGTTTTTAGGGAAATACCAAAATATCTTAGGGATAGACTTCCAATATATTGAATAGATCTTCTTGGGGGTACATATGGAATTTATGAGTTGACATGACCCATAATTGCCCAGGATGAGAAGGCACCAATGAGTTATGATATGTACCATTGTAAGAGAGTACCTTCCTTGATTAGATCACAGAATCACTGAGGTAAAGATGTAGGTAAGGATGAAATTACTCTAACCCAGACATATAAACTTTCCCGGTTCTCTTTATACAAATGATGAGATGTCTAGTCCAATTAAAGTGTTTGTTTGGTGATCATTGTCAAGAACAAAGCTTACTTGTGGAGACCAAACTACATGACAGAGATTTACCAATATCATGCTCTAAGTATCTAAGGTAACTGACAACAGACTGCAAGACTGCGTATGATATTTTACAAACAGATTAATTACTAAACAAGTATTTCTTGAGATTTTATAGTTAGTACTGGTCTAATACTGCAGGATAAACATAAGAAGTATAAGATCCTTTTAGGGAACTTAGAAATTAGTTTGAGGTACTATAATAATTTAGAGGCTTATGTTTTATAATTACAGTTTATATTTTATATACAGTATATATTTATATACAGTATATATACAGTATAAATTACAGTAAATATTTTATGGTGTCTACACACCAATTAATCAAGAAACATTTATTAAGTATCTATGGGCAAGGCAGTTGGGTGCGGAGGATATAAGTACAAAGTATAATAAAATGTAAGTACAAAAATGAAACAAACTCTACTCACAAGAACTTACAGTCTAATGAGAGAGACAAGTACATGTAAAATGCTAAGAAAAACTATACACATACACATAGTAAAAGATTATGTATATATAATCAATATGTAATATTAATAATATATAATAGTAATATATAATATATATAATATATAATATAAATAATATATAATTAATAATAGCATATAATAGTATATATAATATATAATAGTAAATGTATACATATATGCATACACATTTATGTTATGGATGAATCAATGAAAAAATAACATATTTTTTCATAGTTAAGCAAAACAAATTTTTATGATGGCCATATCCAAAAAAGTATGACTCATTCTGCATGTTTATTTCTTCACTTCTCTGTCAGGAGGTGGGTAGTAGGCTTCATCATTGCTTTTCTGGAAGCATGTTTGAATATTGTATTGTTCAAAGTTTTTAGGTCTTTCAAAATTATTTGTTTTTACAGTGTTAGTTGCTATTATGCAGATCATTCTACTGGTTCTGTTTATTTCAACTCTGCATTAGTTAATAATCCCAGGTTTCTCTGAAATCACCCCTTTCATCATTTCTTGGAGGAAATTATTATTCCATCTCATTCATATGCCACAGTTTGTTTATCAGTTCAACAATTGATGGGTACCCCTTTAGTTTCCAATTTTTTGCCAACACAAAAATAACTGAAATAAATATATATCTATATTTGGACATTTTCTTCTTTCTTTGATCTCTTTGAGAGTATAGGCCCAGTGATGGTATTGCTAGGCTAAAGAGACTTACAGTTTAGTAAATTTGGGAGCATGATTCCAAACTTCCTTTGAGAATGGTTGGACCAATTTGTAGCTCCTCCAACAGTGCATGAATGTGCCTGGTTTTTTTAAGCCCCCCTCTAACATTTATAATTTTCCTTTTTTTTGTCAACTTTGTCGATCTGATGGGAGTGAGGTAGAATCTCAGAGTTGCTTTAATGTATGTTTCTGTAATTATTAGTGATTTGGAATTTTCTTCTTTATTTGGATGATGATAGCTTGGATTTCTTTCTTGAAAAACTGCCTGTGCATGCAGTATGAATGTAAATAGTAATTGTTTCTCTTTTGGTTAGAAACTCTGAGGGTCTTTCCCTTCCAGTTTGATTTTTTTTATTATCAAAGGGGTCATCCCTTGGCTCATTTCTTAGTTCTAGTCACTGAATGGGTGCTGCCTCAGTCAAAATGAGAACTCAGAAAGACCTCAGCTTAAAAAGGTCAAGGTCTCCCCCTGCATCCTGCCATCTCCAGCTGTCTTTATCTATATGTGGCCACTGGATCCAGATGGTTCTGGAGGAGAAAGTGAGACTGGTGACTTTGCACAACCATCCTTCCCTTAAATCCAGTTCATTTGCAAATCAGGGCAATATCTTCCTGATATCATCCTCTTTGAGAAGGAAGGACAAACCACAACTGGAGGAGAGAGCAGCATAAGTGTTTAATTGCATGTTTGAGACAAAAAGTACTTCAGAAGTTGTAAACTAGAGACTAGTATTGGAGAAATCTTCATGGAAGCTTTGGCACTTGAAATGGTCTTTGAGAGAAGGAGTGAAGCTAGATGTGCAGTGCAAAGAGAAGGAGAGAGAGTCTGAGCAAA
Organism: Notamacropus eugenii; assembly: GCF_028372415.1. Classification (NCBI taxonomy): domain Eukaryota; kingdom Metazoa; phylum Chordata; class Mammalia; order Diprotodontia; family Macropodidae; genus Notamacropus; species Notamacropus eugenii. Next base: position 296,955,249 of record NC_092876.1, on the reverse strand, counting down.
ATGTTCACAGGTAAGAATGAGCTTGTCATATGCAAGAGACAGCAAAGTCCCTAGTGTGGTTGGAGAAAAGGGTCTCCTTTGTAAAGTAGTGGAAAACTAGATAGGCAAGTTGGGGTGTGTGGGCAAATTATGAGGCTGAGGCATTTCGATCTCTTCCAGTAGGGTCTAGAGAGTTCCTGAGCAGGCAGAATGACAGGATGAAAATGATGTTTTAGGAAGATTACACGTAATATAGACATGGAAGAAAATCAGCAACATAGTAAATAAGGAGATATCATACAGCAGTAATGTAGTATAAAAAGGTAAAATACTGGGATCAGTTGGCTACAGCTTGTTCTCTTATGAAAGTTTTCTCTTAAAAACTGAAAGCAGAATTGTGTTTTTTTCCTAGATAATTGGATATTATAGTTTAAGTGATTAAAAAAGCCCACACTCTCAAACCATTTATGCCAGCAGCTAAATACAAACAATCTGTTCCCCCACCCCCTTCTATCCCTCCCTCTGTATTCACAGGCATTTTGTTTGGGAGCCCTAGATAACCTCACTGTTATGGAATACCTTCTATTCTTCTCTATCTTGTAAAGGGGAACCAGAATCTATCAGATTGGTTGGTGTCCTTGTTAGATGGGGCAACAGAAGACACAAGCTCTTCTTTCTATCTTGTTGTAGACAGATCTATGTGTATTGTGTGGCTGTGTGCCCAATGGAAGAGAATAAGGGTTGCCAGAATTTTGTATAATCACAAGTTCCAATCTACATAACACCTGGTCTTTACAAACTAAAGACATTATGAATTTGATCCAAGCTGTCATTCAAGAGGCTTTGTTATTTCCCTATTAGTCAGAATAGTTTCTCTCTGTGAAGGATTGTCTTGATATGCTTGCCACATGGTTTCCACGATCTGCTTCTCTTTGCCCTGATTTTGCTAAGTCTTAGACACATCAGAGAACAGTAGAGAAGTCAATGCTATTGTCAGTTGATATTTTCTTTTAGCATGACTGAACCAGAGGACACACTATACTGAACAAGAGAGGATTTTAAGGCTGCCCTTGTTTCACTAAACTGATTTGGGGTTTGTTTCTCATTCCTGCTCACTTCAGAAGGTAACCTGCAAGACATGGCCAGGTCAAGGTCATTCCTGCCCATTTAACCAACACTATATCCAAATACCTCAAGTTGCACCTAAAATGAAAAGGTAAAGCTTTTACCATTTCAACCAAGGATCCTAGAGTGTGCTTTCTAATTAAAGAAATAAGTATAGTATACTTATTAAAGTATACTCTAGTCTGTAAAGCATTATCTTTCTTTTCTAAAGGGTATTGAGACATAGAAAGAAAATGACTAGAATATATTAATTACATCAATGTGCAAAGCTTAGTTACTCTGGAGAGAAAAATATATTTTATACTTAAAAATTAATCACTAAAGTTTTTTTTAAAATGGCACCTGCAGAGCTACTATATAATCTTGTCCAAAGCAATGTCATCCTGAATGAGTTGAAAAAATGAAGCAAACTTTTTCATTGTCCCCAATGCCTGTAGCCAAATACACAGCTGAGTTGCCTTTGCCTCAGTACCCAATACCTTCCTTTGCTATGCTATAGTAGATTGAATAGTGAGTCCCCTAGTGGCAAATTTAAGATTCAGGTTTTCAGTTTTATTTTTCTTTAACTTTTAAAAATGAAGCCTGTTGTCCCAAAGAACTTGCCAGGTCTCTCACTTATTTTCTAGAGAATTAGTTTATTTTGCTTATAGCATTTTCTCTTCTCCCCAGAAGCAGACACTATGCATAGAAGCAAACCTATTCAATGGTAGTCAAACAACATAGTATCCTCCTCAAATCCTTACTTTTTGCCCCCACTGAGAAACAAATTCCAAAACATTTTTTTATCCCTCCATTTTTCTAGCCAGTATTCAACGCAAAGTGTGAAGTAGATCCTTGAGTCTTCTAGAAGAAACTGAGTAGCCTTTTGCTTAAGGGTTCCATAGACGAATTTTCTGCTCAAGTATGGATTGGACTAAATTACTTTTAGGGCTCCTTTCAACTCAGAGATTCTGTGGTGCATATGAGATTGGTGGATATTAAAATTTCTGTTCCACTCCTCACAACTGCCACACTGCCCACTTCTCATATGCCATCTTTCTCTACTTGTTTCCTCCTACTTTTGCTCAATTATCTTTCATTGGAAAAGTACCAGCAACTTTTTGACTCCAACCACTTGGGGATACTTGTCATATATAGCCTTTTCCAGCCTCTGTGGGGTTTCTCTAAAAGAGATTTTTTAAATTATTTAATCTTTATGTACTGCTCCACATTTCCTTGTCTAATGCAGTCCTTTCTATAGGTCTACAGGACTACAAATCTTTTTTGTTTAATTTAGATTTTGAATACAGCAGCTTTATTGAGGACCAAGCATACCTAATGCTGGGTATGAAGCAAATATTTATCAGAACACTCACTATTTTGAAGTATAAGTTGTAAGCTAGAGCTGGAAAGAGGACAGAAGTAAGAATTCTGAAATTCCTTTTGTGCTCAATGGGCATCAAACTACTATTATTTGAAACTCTATGATGTCAAGACATCTAATCTCTGCGGTGACTATCATTTAAGTTAAAAATCCATTAATGCACTGAAATATCTGCCATCAAATTGTAGCTATCCAATGAGAAAAGGTCACTGCTAACAAAAGAAACTGTTTAAATGGATACAATCTTTACATTTTAAAAGGTTTTTTCCTACCTTCTTGTATGATTGTTTAGTTATCTTACTTCAAGAGGCCAAATCCGAGGTCATGAGGATGGATTGTATTGGATATTATGATGTTTTCGTTACCACAAACATCTTTCTTTTAAGGAGCATGGAAAGAAAAGATGCCACAAGAGGAGAAACATTTTGGGGAATCAATTAATTTTCTAGTAGATAAAATATAGGTGATCAGTGAGGCATGGCAAGGAGGTTATTGAGAATGGAGAGTAGATGTTTTCAAAAATAAATAGTTAACTACATCAATAGTATTAAAGATAAATTGCTAACTTAAATAGGGAAAAAGACACACACACATATATATGTATACACACACACATATATATTCCTATATATCTCACCACCCTCCTTTAAGTGGGAGGAGAGATATATAAGTACTAATGTGTATATAAATGATACATTCAAAAGTTGCCCTTGACTGCCTCTACCCGCAAGGACTGCAAAATAAATCTTACCATGATATGAATTTTCTTGTAGGTGAAGCAACCTAAAAATGCAGAGCTGATTCTAGGAGGCTTGAATGTGATGGCTAAGGAAAATGTAAACATTTTGCTGCTGCTGCTGCTCTTAAAGTTACTTAAATGAGGTTCATTGAATATTGATCTATTTATTGAGATTACAATAAAATATAATGGGTCGGATTCTCTTTCTACGGAGCTAAGGAGATAAGACTTTTACATCTCAGGAGTAGATGATTTATCATAGTCTAAAGACAGCTGTTTGGCACCTGATTTATTTATTATTTATTTTTTACAAAATGTTTTTTGAAAGTAAATCAAGGGTCCTATGGATGAAAGTAATGTTGAACGGCATTATCAATTCAAAGGTGGCAATTCTTACTTAAAATGTTAATGTACAGAATAACTCTTCTTGTTCTCTTTTACGTCTTTCAAACTGTATGGGTGCCTTTAATATTTTCACTTTTTTTTCTTAGTCAATGACTTCTTACAGCTTTCTACTACCCCTTTCTTCCCTATATCTGTTTGTCAGTGGTCCATTTATCTATTTAATTTGTGGCATAAAATTAAGCTTTAATTTTATTTTTATTATTTTGCTTCATCTTAAGCATTCAGGGTATGTTACCAGGATATGAATGGAATAGAATTGATACAATCCCTGCTGTTAAAGCGTTTACATATTTTAAGGGGACATGACAGGCAAAATACTCTTTAATTGGCAATTGGTATCTCACGCTTTTTTAAAAAAGTGGCTTTTTTTCCTTTTCTTTGAAATAACTTCTTTTCCTCCTAAAACAGGACCAAGAAGTTTCCAAGATCAAAGGTGTCAAAACCCCCCACAAAACCAGGAGGGTTTGAGCCAAGTGTTAGGGAGTAAGCAGTCTCTTTTGAAAGCTGTGGCTTTCTCTTCTCCTCCCCAGCTGGATGACTCTCCCAACTGGCGGTTCACCTAGGGTGGTTACCTCGCCCCCGCCCTCCTGCACTCTCTAGGTGCTCCACCTCCCCCTCTCCCAACGCACTTGCCACGCAGGGAGTCCTGGGGTGAGAATGTCATCCTCTTATTCCCTTAAGGCCGCAGAATCTATTATCTGTAGGTGTTTTGTTTTGTTTTTTAAAGGGAGAAGGAAAAAACAAAACAAAACAAACGTTTATTCTGGACCGTACATCAGCGTTGGCTAACATCCTTCTCGCTCCTTCGTCTTTACCCGGAAATTTCCAGGCAGGGCAGACGGGATCAGATCGTGTGCCACTGATGCATGATGAGCACCTGGATTACTATGTTCTTGGTACCCACCCCTCCCCCCACCTTAGCTTGTTCTTTTAAAATTTCTTTCTTGAAGCCCCTCACCTCCTCCTTTAGTTTTTTTAGGTCTTCCTTTTAATGCTAAAGCTCTCCCTAAGCTAAAGGGACTGCAGTGGGACGCGGGGCCATCCCAGACAGTGGGGGGGTGGGGTCTGTCTTAAACCGGGTCTCCCAAAGCGCTCCACCTGCCCTTATCGATTGGTCTGGGGATACCTGAAAAGCAGAATGCTCTCATTCGAGTCTCTCAGCCCCCGACCCTTACTGTTTTGAGAACCCCTGGGAGGGGGGCGCAGTGTGTGAGTGTGAATGTGTGTGTGTGTGTGTGTGTGTGTGCGTGCGTGCGTGCTGGTGGGGGGAGTCTCTCTAGCCCCCTCAGCAAGCCCCCGCCCCACTGCTTGCAGGTCCAAAGTTAGAGGAAGCACCCGGGGGCGGCAAGAAGGGAGGCAGAGAGGGAGGGCATACTCAAGGAGGCTGGCCGGCTTCCCTAGGGAGGATGGGGAAGGAGAAGGGGAGAGGAGAGGAAGAGGAAAGGCGCAGGGCGCGCTCGGAGAAGGAGGGGCGCAGCAGCAGCTGCTGGAGGAGGAATACAGTAAGGTGTCTCCCCATAGCCCCTCGCCCCGCCGGCTCCCGGGGACGCACCAGGCAGCCAATGGCTTTGCAGAGGTGTACAGCAGATGGCGTCCGACTGCGCTGTTCCTTCCTCCCTCTCCTCCTCCTCTTCTTCCTCCTCCTCCAGTGCTGAGGAGCCCGAGTCGCCCGCGGGTTGTCAGACGCTGGAATGGGTGGTCTCCCACTACACACCACCATCTTTCCTCTGCTAAGGAAGCTCGGGGCTCCGCGGCTCCCACTCGCTGGGCAGGCTCAGGCTAACAGGGTAAGTCGTGGCTCTGGATGAACCAGGGAGAGGATGCAAGCAGCCTAGGGTTGCGGGCACTCGGGGACCAAGAAGCAGAGACTTTTTCCTTCTATCCTATGGTGTGTTTTTTCCTTTTCTTTTGCCGGTTTAAAAGAAAAAGAAAAAGGGACACAATGCATCCCCGGCTAAACACCCAGGTTAGGGTAACTTGGAGAGCTACTTCTGGGTCCTCTGAAAAGCAGAAGGGTTCCGAACCAGACTGAAAGCCCTTTGATGGGTGGCTTGTGCATCACACTGGGAGCTTGGGACAGTCAAACGATGTGACTTCATTCAAAGACTTGAGTGTCTGGGCATCCTGAGGAGTTAGCCTCTAACCGTGCTGGCTTCGAGGTAGCTTGCTTGAGCTCGATGTGCTGCATGGTGGTGGGCAGACTAATTTTTATTTTCCTCTCCGAAATACTTGGCAATTATAGTTGAAGAAAACTGCTATCTCAGCCAGAGCCATTAGAATAGAGAGAGACTGATATTTTTGTCTGTTGAACAGGTAGATTGAGGTGTTCTCCTCTGATAAAGGGCAGGGGGGAGTCTGAAAGAGTGTGTTTTAGTCAGGTTCCCTGAAGGATATTCAAACAAGCCAAGAAGTTTTGCAGTTTTCTCTAATGTATCATTTAAGTGTCACTACATTGCAGCAACAGTTTAGAAGTCGACTAAACCTAATCGAGGAAGGGGACCGACGAATAGGATGGGAATGGGATGTAGTTATAGCATTTCATCATATTAGGAGAAAAATGGAATCCCATGGAAATGTGAATGGTGGGAGGATTCCTATCTACTTAATCCTAGTGAATCTACTTTTTTTCCTGGAACACCTCACAAAGTTTACAAAAGATTCAAATAAGCTTATAAAAGAGCACTTTGCTAGTGAACTATTTACTTTGTGCAGTTTTTTTTTTTTAATTCTTGGAGAGGGAAAAAAGTTTTTCTTTTTGAATCTTAAAATATATGGTTCCACTTATGCATCATTCTTAAGAACAAGAAAAAAAAATAGAATGAGGTAGTCTAATTTACTATTCCCCACCAAACACAGAAGCTTCTCTGAATCAGTCTGAAAGCGATCTGTTTAAAGACTACTATAACACAATTTTAATATAATAGGGTTCAGTAGTAGTTACACTTTTAAGGATAATACGCCTCTCACGAAAGCTGATACTGTTGCCTGAATTGTAATTGTTAATTAATTGTTAGAAAAAGTGGCCAAAAGCTAATTTGCAAGTCTTTACTTTGAATAAGATTTGTGCTGGTTTCAATCTCAACATGTATCTGCAAGGCTGACTTCTATTTCTGTCTTCTACACATGTAGCTACTCTGCATTCAATAAATATTCCAATAACAGCAACTAATTCAGTTGCCCAGTAAATCAGTTTGTGTTTTTTGCTGTTGTTTTGGGGGAGAGGGGTGCTTAGTTTCCATTTTCAGGCAATAGTTGCATGTCAGAATGATTAATTTATCTCTGAACCAGTGTCAAGGATGGTATAAGTTCAGTTGGGTAAGTATAAGGCATCTAGTCCTCTGGAATATCCTTTTGTGTCCTTTCCAGTGGATAGTACAACTGGTTAAAACTTCCTTAAATACATCATGATGAAGGCATTGACTGAAGAAAAAAGTTTTATTAAATAGTAAATTAAATGCTGGATATTACAGGGACATTTTCATGTGTTATGGGAAAAGTTAGCATTGATAGTGGTGAATAGCTCTAAAGAAAGTCTATCTCAAAGCTTTGCTATACTGTTTGATACCATTAATAATGCTAATCTGATTATCAAAATTGTGAGAAATTCAACTTTAGGCTATTTGAAGTTGCATATTTTACAGATTATATGTGGTGATTTTGAATATAAGATTGTCTTCCTGCCGTCAGTCCATAGTCCCCTGACCTGCCTCCTCCCAATGACTAGTTTTTCTTTATTCAAGGATTGTAAACTAATGTTAGTGCAAGATTAAGTCAAATAGAATTAGAAAGGTAAATTGAATACAAAAAAGAAAGAAAAAAGTGTAACACATCTAGAACCCAATAGAAATGGAGTGTGTGTGCATATATGTGTGTGTATTTATATACACATGGGTTATACTTTAGATTATCTGTTGTAACTTGGCATCACAGAAAATTTAATAATCAGTAAACTTTTCTTCTACTCAGGGTTTTATGAAGGTTAATAAATGTATTAATAAATGCATGTATATCCTTAGTGATTTATGGTATAGCTTAAGATACATTTTAGGCATAGACATAAAATGACTTCTTTTTATATGGTTAGATTTTTATAGCTTTTTTGGAACATTAATAGTACCTTTAATTTAGTATCAAAATTAAAATTTGAAAAACTGTCTTTCAAATATTCCTTAATTCTCAGCCATTAGTTTTAAAAGAAGTTTTGAGATAAGGAACACAATGATTAACTTAGATATCTTTATTTCTTCCCCAAAATACAGTCCCAACTTATGTAGAAAGTATGAGCAATCATAAAAATGAAGTATGTTAATCTTACCTTTACCTAAGAACTTTAGAAAGATTGATGAGTATAAAAAATGTTTATATAAAAAATAAAAAACAGTTGCAAGGGACCTCATACATGGTAGAATCTAGAGCCAAGAGAGATTTTAGAGATCATCTGGTCCCCTCCATTCCCATCCTTTTTATTTTATAAATGAGGAAGTTGAGACTTAGAGAGGTCATGTGACTTGTCGAAGGTCACAACAGTGGTAAGTCGGTAGCAGATCATTTAGTTCAATCCTCTTGTTTTGTAGAGTAAGAGAAATTGAGGTAGGAGAAGAAAAGTCATAAAATAACAATAACTAACATTTATATAACACTCTAAGCTTTGTAGAGGGCTTTACAAGTATTATCTCATTTTATCCTCATAGTAATCCTAGGAATAAAGTACCATTATTTTACTCATTTTTCAGATGGGGAAACTGAGATAGAAGTTGTCACTTATCCAGGGTCACAAGATTAGTAAGATTCTGAGGCAGGATTTGAACTCAGTTATTACTAACTTTGGGTCCAACTCACTATTCGTTGCACCATTTAACTACTCAAAACCACAGAGATGGGCAGTGGAAGAGCCAGGATTAGAACTCTACTTCTGAGGGCACTGCTGTTTTCTGTGTGTGGTGTATGTGTGTGTGTGTGTGTGTGTGTGTGTGTGTGTGTGTGTGTGTACTACATATACATACATATAGAGGTTTTTTATTTAAAAAGAACTCCATATAATTTTGTTTCTAGTATCATTAATGTGATTGTTATCGAATATTTAGGATCATTTCTGAAGATTTTATTTTTGGAAATAGCTCATCTCCAAAGGCTCTAACAAAATTTGCAGAAGTAGAAGAGGGAGGTGGAGAGTTTCCAAGGTGAGTTGTTGGGGGAACCCTTGGAATAAAAAATAAATCATGACACTTTAGCTCAGTTTAGTTATAATTCAGAAAACTCAGCAGGAGTCCAGTAATTTTGATCACAAAACCCCACTTTGCCAAAGCTGTGACTTCGCTACTCTTTGTAACTTTTAAAGACTAGACATTAAAGTAATAACATCTTTTCAAAGTTTGAATAGCATGTTGACTCATCCTAGTGAGTTAATAGTCAAGATGACAAATGATACAATGTATTAAATACACTATCCTGATAAACATGCTAAATGATCCGAAGTAGTGACAACTGAAATACCTGGAGGAGAAAAGAACAGCTCTATTAAAAAGAATTTCCAGACATATTGGACTTAAACGCAGAGTAGAAAACATTTGAATAACGATGTAATGTTACAATACCATTAGGCATCAATGTGACTCTTGGGGGAAGTCTTTGAATTTCTGAACTTGAAATGCGTATGAGCATTTTACATTTGAAGAAGAAAACTTCTTACTAGTTATACAACTATAAAAGAAGCAGCTGTATTTTTAATGCTGCAGCAAGTTCCTAAATATAACATGGGTCCCTAATTTGGAGCTGTTAACAGGATTAGTATCCAAGTGATCATTAACATGTTACACCTGTGCAAGTGAGGAAATTTAGAACTTAGTTCAATTCTAGACATTTGCTTCTGCCAGTTCAAGTGGAACCAGGGGTCTGACAGATGTGTAATCTTTGCCCCACCTTCTCAAAGATGATAAACATTTTACTCCCCTCTTTTTATTCTCCATTAATTGAGATTGTTTTGTTGTTGATTTTACTAGAATTTTTATTGGCAGTTATTTGTAAGAATTAGAGTTGTTAGGTGATAAAACTGCCTGGTGGCATCTTATGGTTCTTGATAAAATAAGAAACATTTAGAATTCTGGGTGTTCCTTTTCAGTCCCCAGCTGTGCTCTATAATGTGGCTTAAGCAGGTAAAATTGAGGTGAATAGATTCTGAATTTTTATAGGCATGTCCCCCTTTGATGCCTTATTGGACACCCAACATGTGGTTTATTATGGGATTTGTAGTATTAGTGCATTCGGGGGAACATAAGAAAGACCGTGAACACTAATTACTGTGGTCTTTGGTAGAATTCTGCAGTAGACCTGATATTCTAGATGTGGAGATCCAGAAATCCTGGAGGGAGAAAACTAATTACAAGACTAAGGAGGTTATTCTCCAGCAATTGAGATGATTTCTGTTTGTGCCATTGTATAGATGCTTTAATGATATTACCTTACATCTTTTGTAGCACTCTTTACTTGACAAAGTGATTTACATTATCTCATATGATGCTTATAGTTTTCCTTCCTTAGAACACAAATTGCTTCCATTTTATAGATGAGAAAACTTAGATACAGAAAGGTTCAGTGATGTGGTCAAAATCACAGCGATAGGAAGAAGAGAAGCTGAATTTTCAGGCTCCAGTGATTTCTAGTCTGTTATGTTGACCAAACTATTTTAATCACTGAATTTTTACAGATTAAACATACATAAGTTGACTACACTCTTGGTGAAACCGGATTTGATATAGCAGTACATAGATCATTCTTCAAAATATTGATGAAAGGAAGAGGAAGGGGAGGGAGGGAGGAAGGGAGGGAGGGAGGGAGAGAGAGAGAGAGAGAGAGAGAGAGAGAGAGAGAGAGAGAGAGAGAGAGAGAGAGAGAGAGAGAGAGACAGACAGAGAGACAGAGAGACAGAGACAGAGAGGGAGGGAGGGAGGGAGAGAGAGAGAGAGAGAGAGAGAGAGAGGGAGAGAGAGGGAGAGAGAATATGAGACTATATCGTTGCCTTGTTCTACTTATATACATTAGGATAAGCAGTTGATTAGTGTTCCTGGATTGTGTTAACTGCCACCTCATTACTTCCACATGAATCACATGGTTGAGAAAAGCTCTAAACCTTGTGGCAATTAAACTCACTGTGATGCAGGGTCCATTTGCTTCATTCTTAATTTGTAATTTACTTTTGTTGATTAATTTTTAAATTTATTTTCACCAACAATACGTTTACTTTATAGATCCGACATTGTATTTGTGTGGATACTCTCTTTAAGAATCTTATACTCAGTTCTTTTTAAACCCCATGCTTACCTGCTCTTCTGACTTTTTCCATGTTTTCTTGTAAATCATTCATGGAACAACTCACCTGTCTTCCTTTTGAATTTTTGGTATCTCAGTTGTACTCAGGTCATTTATAGTTTGTGTCCCCAAACACCTCCTTTTCTAGTTATGCATGTACTAGATATTCTCCTTTATGCCACCTTGTATAATGTATATTGTCTTTAGTGACATTTAGCCTTCTTATATTTCATTATACTTCTTTCAATTATTACCTTTTGGGTCGTATGTTATTTTAATCATTTATGTACATTGTGTCCTATGTTTTGTAGCCATACGGCATATGTAACTCGATAAAAATTACGTTTAAAAGATGGGCATTTTGGCAATAACCAACTCAGTATTCCATCCAAATATTTTTCCCGATTCTGGACCTAGCTCATTGTCCATTTGTAGTACCTGTCCAAGAGAAAGATCTCTCCCGTTATGATTTTTGTTTAGTCATTTCAGTGGTGTTTGACTCTTAGTGACCTCATTTGGAGGTTTCTTGGCAAAGATATTGAAGTGATTTGCCATTTCCTTTTCTAAATCATTTTGCAGATGAGGAAACTGAGGCAAACAGGGTTAAGTGACTTGGCCAGCATCAATAAATGTCTGAGGCTAGATTTGAACTCATGAAGATGAGTCAAAATTACGTTTATTATTGATGACAATAGTTAGGATTCAAGTTTGTCTAAGGTAGTACACTTCAAAACTAGGAAGAGCTCCCTGTCCACTCACTACGAAGGATGGTTCTAGTCACTTGGAGGTGGGGATGGATGGGAGGAAATGCTACAATTTGGAAGTCAATGATTTCTTCTGCTAAAGTTGCGCATATCTTTCTGTAGATCTGTAATTTTCATGGTGTTAGCATCTCCTGGAGAGGTATCACTCATGCACATTAGATTACAATCTTTTTAAGAAGTCATGTGACTCATGGTCGCATAGACAATATGTGTTATAGGCAGAGCTCCAACCCAGTCTTACTCTCTCAGAGACTGACTCTCTGCTATGCCATGTTACCTTTTTCAACATACAGGGTCATAATCTATATCTAGAAAAAAAATTAAATTTTAACACGAGACAATCTTAGAAAATGACTTTTATTATAAGAATTTCTTTTCTAAAGTCTCTGTAGCAGTGTCACAATTGCTCATCACATGGGTTACAGCTTACTTAAGCCCACCTTAGCTGCCCAAACTTATTTTCCATTATTTTGTAATGCTTATTTTCAGTCAGATCTATTTTCTTGTTGTTCCTCACATCTGTCACTTAGATACCTTTACTTATTTTTGGAATATACTTCTTTCTTCTTTATTCAAATTTTACCTGTTTGTTAAATCCCAGCTTACCTCATCTCCTTCATAAAACCTTTGCTGACTAATTAATATTACCCACACTGATCTCTCTCCCTTGTTGGATTCTTAGAGAACTTGTGGACTGTACCTCACAATTAGGCACTTGATTGTTAAGTGTCTTATATTTTTCTCAAATTGCACATTTGTGAAAGGGTAGGAACCATGTCCTGCCACCTTTTTGTAACCTTCCCAGGGCTCAGCATATGGTGATCAATCAATGTCAGCATGTTTTTTGAATGCCTCCTATGGACCACGCACTGTGATAGGCCCTTGAGACAAAGATAACAGTAAAACTCTGCTTCCACTAGATGTGACTGTACAGGTGTGAACAACAACAAACTGTGTCTAAGAAGCGGATGGTACTTCAGAATCGACTTAGGTATGCTGGGGTAAAAGTAGAAGCCTTGAACAACACACCTGAGAATCCTAACGAGAAAGAGACAGAGACAGAATAGGGAAGAGAGAGAAGGGTAGGGGTGGGTAGAGAAAGGAAGGGACAGAGGGACAGAGACAGAAAGAGATAGGTTGGTGCTTTAGAAGAGGCTCTGGATAATGGCAGCTAGCTTAGAGATCTATCAAGCAATGCTTCAAGAGCTATGGGTCTGTTCCCTGAACTCTCCTCTCAAACCAATGCTTCTTAAAAAGCCTAGGGCCCTAAAGTCTGAGTCTCCCTTGCCTTTCCTTATGTCTATAGTGATAGAGTTTCTGTCATAGCGTAAATATCAGGACTAGAAATATGTCCTGTTGATAATTGAGTGGTTCCTCCTCTCCCTTCTTCATCATTTTATATCACTCAGTCACACATGAAGAGATGACCCTACTCTTTGCTAAGACAAACTTTTCTCCCTGCACAGGCAATCCAATCCTATCCTACCTCCTCCGATAGATTACACCCTTTGTCATCTCCACTCGATCATTTGTCTTCTCTCTATCTGTCCCTTTTCTGGCTTCTGACTTATTGCCTACAATCGTGCCCATGTCTTCCCAGTTCTCAATAAAACCCACACTTGATTCTTCTAGCCTTGCTATCATCCTCTGTCTCTTCTGCCCTTGATGGCAAAACTTCTTGAGAAGGCCATCTACAGTAGAAACCTCCACTTCTATTCTTAACCCCCTACAGTCTGACTTCCAGTCTCACCAGTCCTCTGAAGCTTCTCTCTCCAAAGTTACTGATGATCTTCTAATTAATTGGCAAGTCCAATGACCTTTTTCTCAGTTCTCATTCTTCTCAACCTCTCTGCAGCCTTTGCATTCTTCACCACCTTCTTCATACCCCATCTTCCTAGGCTTTTTTCTCCTGGTCATCTGACTGCTCCTTTTTTGCTTTCCTTGCTCCATCTTCATCCATGTCCTGCCCACTAACCATGGAGATCCTAGAGGACTCTGTCCTTGCTCTCTTCTTTCTTGCATCTATAATACCTCTCTTGGTAATCTCATGAGCTCCCAAGAATTTGACTATCATCTTTATGCTTATGATTCTCAAATCTGTGTATTCAGCTCTAATTTCTCTGCTGACCTTACATCTCCAACTACTTATTAGACATCTCAAAATAGATGTTCTACATACAACTTTAATTCAGCATATTGAGAACTGAACTCATCATATTTTTCCCCAAACTCTCCTCCTTTCCCTCCAAACTTGCCTATTACTGTACAGGGTACCACCATCCTCCCGGTCCCTCAGGTTCACAATCTTTACTCCTCACTATCTCACCCCTCATATCCAATCTGTTGCCAAGGCTTAAATGTCGTCTTTGTAACATCTCAAATATGACCACTTCTATCTCCTGATACTGCCAGCACCCTGGTACAAGCCCTCATCACTTCATGCTTAAATTATTGTAATAGTTTGCTTATTGGTCTGCTTTCTACAAGTCTCTCCACTCCATTCTGTTCTCTTCTCAGTCACAAAGCTAAATGATTTTCCTAAAAAACAGATTTGACTATGTCATCCCCTACTTAAACTCCAGGGGATCCCTATCATCTCCAGAATCAAATACAAAATCATATAGTGTTCAAAGCCCTTCATTACCTAGCCTTACTTCCTCCCCTCACTTTCCAGCCTTTCATACCTTACATCCCTCTACACACTATTCTGTCTATTTTCCCTGGAATCCTTCCTATTTCATGAGCAAAACACTCCATCTTCTGGCTCCAGGCATTTTCTCTGACTGACACATGTCTGGAATGCTCTTCCTCCTCCTCTGTCTCCTGGCTTTGTGGACTTCTTTCAAGTACCAACTAAAATTCTACTTTTAATAGAAAGTCTTTCCCAATCTCTCTTAATTCTAGTGCTTTCCCTTTGTTAATTACTTCCTTTTTTTCTGTATATAGTTTGTTTATACATAACTGCTTACTTGTTTCCTCCATTAGATTTTTCAGCTCTTTGAGGGCTAGGGCTGTCTTTTACCTTTCTTTGTCTCCAACACATAGCCTAGTGCCTGGAACACAATAGGTGCTTAAGAAATATTTATTAATTAATTGATTTGATGTTGTGACCATCATAATTGCCTTTAAGTACTTGAAGGATTGCCTTATAGAAAAGGTTTATGCTTATCCTGCTTGGCCTCAGACGACAAAACTAGAAACAATGGGTTAAAATGATAAAAAAGGTCAGATTTAGGTTAATGTGCGACTTTAAAAGGCACAATGGGTTCTTTATCAGTAGAAGTATTTTTATTTTAAATTTATTTGGTTTTTCAATTAAAAATATATTTTCTCCCTCACCAAAAAGAAAGAAAAAAACCAAAATCCTTGCAACATATACCATAATTGATTTAGCAATTCCTTAATTGATGAACGCTTCCTTAATTTCCATTTTTTTTTTTTTTGCTGACACAAAAAGTACAGCTAGAAATATTTTTGCATATATAAGTCCCTTTCCTCTTTCTTTGATCTCTTTGGGGGTATAGTCCTAATAATAGTACTATAAAGGGTCTGCATAACTTAGTAACTATTGGGGGATGGTTCCAAATTGCTTTCCAGAATGGTTGGATCAGGTCACAGCTTCATCAATAGTATATTAATGGGCCCTATTTTCCTTTGTGATTTTATTTTTTTCCAACTTCAACATTCTGATGGGTAAGAATTTCTGCAGAATTTCTATAACTTGTATTTCTTTAGTTATTAGTGATTTAGAATATTTTTTAAAAAATAAGGCTATTGTTGATTTGGATTTCTTCCCTATAGTAATGCTTGTTTATATCCTTTGACCATTTAAAATTATTGAAGATATCATACAGAGGTTGAACTAGATGTTTTCTCTAAAGTCCTTTCCAATTCTGAGATTGTCTGTGATTTGAGAAGTTGAAAATTTTATTGCTTGATAGGTTTTGACCATGGAGCACGTTGGGGTTTGAGTAGTAGCAAAAGGGGCAGTATAATATAATAGAAAAAAATTACTATACTTGGAGCCAGGTGCCCTGGGTTCCAATGTAAGCTCTGACACATGGTAACTGTGGGGTAACCATTTAACCTCTTAATCCCTTTCCTCATCTGTAAATTGGGGATAATAATATTTACAACAACTTCACAGAGTTGTTATGAAGAATGTACTCTGGAAGTCTTAAAGTTCTTTGTCAATGTGATTTGTTAGTCTGAGAAACAACATCCTAAGGGGTGTGGTTATTTGGAAAATTTGGTAATAGTCTTGCAAATTTGAAACTGACTTTTTATCAGTATATATTTTATCATATATATTTCTTCTGAAAACTTTAGAATGATTTATGAACATAACTTTATTTCATCACAGTATCAGGGGAAGGCATCTCCATTTCATAAATGGATGAATAACAATAACATACATTTTTAAGATGATTTATGGGTACATACCATTTTACATATATCATTTTACTTGACCTTCACAAAAAATCATCTAAGAAAGTAAAAAAAAACCCCATATATATGCATGTATACACACACACACATATATATTTACCATTTTCTAGCTAAGGATACTTAATATCAAAGAACTTAAGTGACAACCAAGACTATATATAGACTATAACTAGTCAGTGGTATGGTGAGGAAACAACCTAAGGATTCTTGACTTCTCATTTGATCCTCTGGATGGAACAATATTGCCTCCTATGAAAGCGTTATGCAACTTTAGCAAGTCATCTGTTTATTTCTAGATATTGGGGCCCAGATATTTCTAGATATTGCTAAGTAAAATGTACTTAATGTATGACACTGAGCGGAGTTATAAAAGCATCTTTCATTGTCTGTGAATAGTGAGCTCCATCTCTATCAAGGCCAGTATCATAGGTTCCATTCCCACTTAAGGTAATTAACTTCATTCTTTTCTATGCTAACTGCATTGAAAAGGCATACCTTTGAATGGGAGGCTGGGTAAGAGCAAATTACCGAATCAGTGCAAAGCTACAAAGCATGACTGGGAAAGTAAGATATTGAGAATGGATCAGTAAAGTGTTCATATAGAAAGGAAAGCATCATTTCTTTAAGTAAAAGTCTTACGTCCTAATGGAAGTGTTAATATATAAAATATTAAGTGTGGTTCACTTTTTGGTGTTAAATAAAAGGTTTATGACATCATAATCATTATGATAATATTTATAGAGAACATTAAGGTTTAAAAATTGCTCTCTCACTATATATGTGTTTGTATGTATATATGTATGGCCTTACTTGAACATGCTTATAAAGGTAAGAAGACCCAAGTTCAAATTTATGAAATATTTTGTAAAACTTAACATGGTATATAAACTATAGTAATAATTATTGTTATTATTAAATCTAAATATATTTTTAATCATCTACAATCATTTTCTAGTTAAGGATGCTGAATTAAGGAACTTAAGTGACAACCAAGGACATATAACTAGTCAGTGGTATGGTGAAAACAGCCTAAGGATTCCTGACTTCTCTTTTGATCCTTATGCTTATTAATGCTTACATGAAATATCAAACAAATCATTCTTGGAATTAAGTTGCCAAAACAGTCCCTTGGCTATATTTACAAAGATCTGATTCTTGCAGTTTAATCACAGATAGAATTTAAAAGTTGCAAAGTAGCTTACTGGTCATCCTTTCCAATAATCAATCAATCAGTAAACACTTAAATGTCCTAGGGAAATAAAGAGAGGCAAAAGACAACCTGCCCTCAAGATTAAAATCCAGTGGTGGAGACAACATGTGAACAAATATATACAAAGCAAGATATGTGCAGGCCCTAGAATTAAGAAGGGTTAGAGAAGGCTTTCAGTAGAAGATGAGATTTTAGTTGGGACTTAAAGGAAGCCAGAGAGCAGTAGGTAGAATGGAGTAGGTATAGCATTCCATGCATGAAGGATAGCCAAAGAAAATTCCCAGAGCAGAGAAATGAAGTGGAATAATGAGAAATTCCCAGAGCAGAGAAATGGAGCTCATGGAATAACCAGGAGGCCAGTGTCACTGAATGAAAGAGAACTTACTGGGGAGTAAGATATAAAAAGAATGGGAAGATAGGATGGAGTTAGGTTTGAAGGGCTTTGAATGCCAAATAGAACATTTTTGTATTTCACCTCAGAGACAATAGGGAGCCCCTGGAATTTATTGAGTGGGGGGGGGGTTGACATTAAATGCTTTAGAAAAACCACTTTAGTGGTTGAATGTAGGATAAATTGGAGTTGGGAGAGACGTTTGAGGCAGGTAGGCTCATAAGCAATAACTATTCAAAATATCACTTAATGTTAGATCTTTTGACGTAAGGTATTAGACCAGATATAAGACAGACTCCTACAATGATGTCTCCTTGAAAAGAAAAAAAAATCTAGTCCCTATTTTGAAAAAAATTACCAAAAATAGTTAGCATGACTGTTTGTTCAATACTTTCCTTTAAAAAATATTCCCTTTAAATTGTCACTTTTTGATTCCTTTCCCCATTTTTTCTTTATCTTTACAGCAAGGGTGATACATAAAAATTATTTAACCTTAAAGAAAAATAAGTATTTTAGGGGGTAGAAATTATGGTAGCACAGGAGACAGTGAGACTCAAGATGGTAGAGTGTAGGAGGTGAGAAAGAGTGAAGATAGTAATGCAGAAGACATTCCATCTAGGGTTCATTTATGTTGGATGAGAGCAACCTTTCCACCAGAAAAACTCAGCCTGTACCTTGGGAGTTGTGAAGAAGGAGGGATGGCAGATCTTGAGGGGAGGATATCACAGCTGATGAGAGGAAAGGTGGACTTGCTGTGGCCTGCTACGGGGGAAGAGGACAATGAGGTATGAGATGGGATGAGAGTTATTTTGGAACTGCTTTAGGGAGGGTATATATCCCCCTCCTGCTCCAAATGTCAATGTCTAGGAGAAAACTCAAGCTTCTTAAAAGTTTAATGATTTACAACTTTATTTACAACCACACATTCAATTTGAAAGATAGCATTTTTGAAGTCATAAAGTCTTTTCCATGTAGTTCAGGCACAAATGCCCGGTTTATCCATTTATGACTTCTTAATTTTTTTGATTGGTATGCTGGAATGCCCTCTCAAGCAAAGCCAACTAGAATACATTCACATGGCCATATATGGTATCCTGATTTCCAATATAAGTATTGCTGGTATTTTCTATGGAATTAGAGAGTTGCAAAGCGACTAGCCTCCTGTATTAACCTGGGTTTATTATTGGTTTTGTAAATTTAAAATATTCCAGAACTTTCATCTAATGAGAACTTAATCATCAGTGACCCTAGAAATTTTTAAAACTTAGTAGAGAAGAAAATCCTATGATTTGTCTCAGTAACAATAATGATAGTGATAAAACATGACTGAATATGTAGAGACTGACATCTCAAAATCAAGCTCAGCAGGAAGAACATATTTAAAACAATTAACATCAGCATAACGTTAGTTATAATGTGCACTTTCAAACATGTAAAATGGACCATAATAGATTTGGAAAGTATCCTAACAGAAAACCGTAGATTAACAATGGCTCATCATTCATTATAAGGCAGTTATAGAAAAAGTAATAATCCTTAATGAACATTTATAAAGACAATTCATAGATACTTGGCATAGGATAAGCAGGTAAAACACCCACAGAAATATTTTTGATTATGAGGGGACATCACTTCAAGTTATAGTAAAAGCTGATAAATCAGATTGGTAGACCGTGACCAAAAGTGTTTTCTTAATGGAGCTTATGAGGTGACTAAGATCTAAGAATGTTATCAAACGATCCACCATGAGCAATATTCACGTGCACTCTGCCAACAATATGTTGAGCAAAAAATAAAAATAAAACCCTTCCAAAACATTGAACAGATGGCTAAGTCATGCAGGTATCTTTTTTCTAGAAATGGAGGAATTCATAATAGCAATTCAGGACCAGGTGCTCACCCACCAGAAATTGTAGACAGGTTATCTTTAAGTAGCTTCAACTTGGGGCCTAATATATATTATGGAAAGAATTTATAGAAACTATATAGCATACTACTCAATGCAGCAAAAATGTAGCACCAACTTCATCAATGTCTAGCAAGATATGGCATGGTAGATAGCATAAAATATTAGAAATGTGCTGTCTGTCATACATGGACTGACCCACAAATTGTACTAAAATTAGAGATGTCAAAACATCCTTGAGAACTCAGTCAATAAACTATATTGAAACTGGAATTCTTCAAAGACCCAACTATTGCTCACAACTGTCCACACATAATATTGATTCATTTAAAATTTCAGGGCCTTTTAAATAGATGCTAACATGTCAAAAACTCAGAATATCCAAACTAAGTGCAATGGAAAAACTATCAAAATATAGAGACCTATTAGAAGAAATCTATGGGTACAGAAGAAGGCATATATGGCTCTTATCACCTTCACTGCTTGTTCATTGATTTTAGTCATATCTGACTCTTTCCAACCCCATTTGAGGTTTTCTTGGCAAAGCATGTTTTCCCATTTCTTTCTCCAGGTCATTTTACAGAAGAGGAACTAAGGTAAACAGAGTCAAGTGACTTGCCCAGGATGACATAGCTAGTAAGTGTCTGAGACTGGATTCGAACTCAGGAAGATGAATCTTTCTGTCTCTACACACAGGATTCTATATATTGTACCACCTAGCTGCCCCAACCTTCATGCTACTAGTAGTGGATTTTGCAATGAGACTGCAGTAGAGGAGCTAATACTAATATTTTTATTCAACTACCAAAAGCAATTATTTTATCCACCTCTTCAGTAGTCCTCAGAGCATTAAATATGCAAGAATAATGCAGAATAGCAACTTCTTATTAGATTGTTTCCATCTGAATTCCATTTGACAAGATGAGAAAAAACAATTTTTCTAAAATAATGATAATATTATTATAATGACCCAAATCTATGTAATACCAATATACTACTAATAAAAGCTATGCAATGCTAATGTAGTTGTAGAAAATAATTTTCTTACAAAAGCGCTGTGAGGAAGCTCAGAGTTAAGTATTATTATTTCCTTTTTAAACATGAAGAACAGAAAACTCAGACAGGGAGTGTCTAGTTAATGTCACAAACCTGGTGTCAGAGACAGAACTCAAAACCAAGATTTTCAGCTCCAAATTCAGTGTTCTCTTCATTATAGGATGACTAGTAGTTCCTTCCTTGTGTGTAACCTGAATCTTGCGTGCTATAAACAAAGCTCATTTTGTCTTCTTCTTTAGTCAGTAAAGACAGAACAATTGGTTTGCGCCCTTTCAACATTTCAAAAGGTTAGTAGAGACCATTATTAAATAAGCCTAGCCTTCTCCTGGATTGGCTAAATTATCCCTCTCTTTTTATAACTTCTAAAATTTTTGGTTTTCATTTTCTATGTACCATATGTATATTGTCTGATACGCACACATACATGTATATAAGCATATAAGATATATAACATTTATATATACATATACATATGCAATATAAATTGTACACATATATAAAATTTTTATATACACATAAAATGTATTTATCCATACATACACATATAAAATTTACGTGTACAATATACATATATGCATATTTATATATATACATACACACATGTACACACAAGTGTCTGTGTTTGTGAGACTTGCAACATTTTATTTGTTTATAAGAAAAAAGATCTCAGACTAAAATTGAACTTGATCATTTTCTCTAATTTGCAGTTAATACATATTTTTCCGTACCAATTTGTTGTATCCTTATTGTGATTATTGCAATCTAAACTTACATGTAGCTCAGCAATGTGGCACTCTTGATCAAATTGTACCAATTTGCAGGTAGGCTTGTAGCATTTTTTGGCAGGTGGCATTCTCCTCAGTGAACTGCAGGGCATATCTTAAGTTGAATTTTCAACAGGAACCAGCCCTCTGGGCTGCGGTATGTTTGAATTGAAAAAGCAGAATGTGACATGCTTTTCATTGCTGAACATATAAAGAAAAAGAATCTGTTTCCTTTGTACATGCAACCACTATTCAGCTGTACATGATACTCTGAAACATTTTAATAATGTTGAGTCTTTTCTCCAGTTGATATTATACTAGTCATTTGATTCAGACTTCAGTTGCTTATTAAAAAGAAGAATATTAAGAATATTGCTTCTGTCACAGATGAAAAAGCTCTAAACGTCATATGGATGAATTTTCTTATGGAAATAAAGACTCAAAGGGTATGTCATATAACCTTATGTACATGAATATTGGATATTTCATTTGGATTATGGAATTAGCTGAATTAAAAGATAATACTGATGGATATTTTGTAGTCCAGGTTTAGCACATTATCCTTCGGTGCTCTCCAAGCCCCCAAATGTGCATATCAGTAGCAAAACCAACTTATAATACATCACACACTTAGATTATGAGCAAAAAATTCTTATTTAGATATTTTAATTTTTGAATATCTATAGTGGACTAGGTATTAAGGAGGATATGAAAAATATAATAAAGGAATAAATGAAAAAACATTTATTATCATGCACTTTTTCATAGGAACTACATTTAACCCCTGAAATACAAAGATAATCCTTTCCCTTCTGGATTTCAGAGACAACAACATATATAGAGCAGAAGTGGCTAATGAAGGAAGTTTTGATCTAGGAAGCCATGGGAATTGTGAGTGAACCAGGTAGATATGGTGAGCTCTATAAATACTTAGCAATCAGGTTAGCAAGGTCTTAGAAAGGGAAATGGCTTTGCTTCTTCAAGGCTTAGTCTGTGACCTCTGGGAACTTACAGCTGAATGGCAAGGAAAGATGTACATGACAGAGCTACACTTGTGAATACGCTATTTTCTTCTAGAAGTTGATGAGCTAGCAATTAAACCAAAGAGCCAATTAAAAGGGCAGGGAAGTAGGGCGCATTTTATAGGTATATAGATGTAATCTACAAGTACCTATTATGTAGTCCCAGAAATAGTGGCATCCAGTTCATATTTGTCTACATGAGATATTATTTTTAATAATGTAAAAAAGATGTGTAAGTAATGTAGCTTACTATGATGATACATATTAAGCAAAAATTCTATCAGATTCATGGAATATATTGTATTTGAAATTTGGTGATGTGTGTAGGTGTAAAGGTGATATGAATAATGAACTGGTCAGGTTATCAGTGAGGCTTTCCTTCTTTTCGTATTTTTTACATGCAAGAATTTCTTGGCACTTCTGAGGCTAAGTGTGGCAAAGAGGACTTTGAATCTGCATAGCTCAAGGAAAATGTATTCCTTCATGGATGTTTATTGAGGGCCTGCTGTGTCCAAGACACCGTAAAGATGAAAAAGTAATAGTTCCTGTCTTCAAGGAGATTACACAGAATAATAATGATGATGAGGGATAGATAGCTAATAAGCACTTATTTAGCAACCACAGTGTGCTAGGCACTTTATGAATATTATCTAATTTGATCCTCATTATTATTAGTGTCATTGTACATGTGAGGAAACTGAGGCAAACAGAGGTTAAGTGATTTGCCCAAGGTGACATAACTAGTGAGTATCTGAGGCTGGATTGGAGTTTAGTTTCCTGACTCCAGGCCCAGTGCTCTGTCCACTGGGTCACCTAGCTGTCTGTTTAAGTGCAGGTGATGGAAGAAAGAAAGAAAGGAAGAAAGAAAGAAAGAAAGAAAGAAAGAAAGAAAGAAAGAAAGAAAGAAAGAGAGAAAGAGAGAGAGAAAGAGAGAGGAAGGAAGGAAAGAAAGAATGTACTTACAAGAAAATCTGAAAAAAATTGTGCCGTATATTATATAGAGAATGAATTCCAGACAGTAGGAGGAAAGATCTGTGCTTAGAGTTCACCTTTTTTCCACCACTTGATTTTATTCATATTATCTCTAATTTTATTTCACAAGGGGTGGCCACATGAAACATTTTAGCTGGCTGTTTATATTCTTCCTCAATATCCATATATTCTGAATGCTTTTTATATATGACCCACATAAAGCCTTATCAAGCTTCTTTTTGTTTAAAAAAAAAGGTGGAGAAAATAGGATGCTTGACTTAGAGGAGGGAGAATTGGGCTTGAATTCTGTCACATATGCTTATTTGCTGTGTGATCATGAGTTATGTCACTTAACTTTTCAGAGATCCAGATTCATCATCAATAAACTGGGGGTAACAATACTTACACTTTGTATGGTTGTTTGGAGGAAATCTCTTCACAAACCTTAAAGCACTGTGTAAATGTCAATCATTTTTATTATTTCATACTTTACTGCTATGTGTGAGGGCTTGTAACTAATTCTAAAATTCTATCTCTTACGATTCTCATAGTGAGATTAATAGTGAATGGTCATGGATTTTTGCTAGAATATTAGAGTGGCTCAGCCTGTGGTTTGAGTATGTTGGTTCACTTGTTGGGAGATTTGGCAGCAATATTGGCAAGTATCGAGGTTTGGTAAGAGCTAAAAAGATAGTGGCATCAAAAATAGCACAGTTGTCACTCTCCCCCAAGAAATGAAAGCAGAGAGAGCTGCTCAAAATAGTACAAAATCACTTAGACTATGAAAGGCTTGGGCAGTGAATTTACAGATGATAGGAATTTGGTAGGTGAACAAAAAACAGATACATAGGAAAGTGATAGCAACTCTGCAATGAGACATGCCTGAGAAAAGTTTATAGGAGAAAACTCAGTGGAAAGAGAAAGACAGATCAGCACAGAGCACAGAAAACAACATGTTATAGGGGTTATAACGATGTTTGAAAAGATTAAAGCATTGTACTACCAGATAATGAGTACTGGGGAGATGGGTGGTGTGGAGAGATGAGAAGAGATTGACAAGAGAAGAAATATAGTGTGCCTATGGATTTTAGTGAATTACAGTAAAGACAAACTTGCTTTTTTTACTCAGATTATGATTTGACTTGGACTGGGGGGAAGGAAACTTCAGTGAACAACAACAAAAAAACTAAAAAAGATTGGGAAAGAAATGGAATTGTGAGCAGTTAAGTAGGTTTGGGTTTTTTTTGCTGTACCTACTATGTTGCATTTTCTCATCACATGTTAATGTGTTCTTTACATGGGAGTATTTGCAGGGTATAATTCAGCTATGAATATATTCTCATTTTCAAATGTATACAAAGAAAGGTATTTTAAAAATATATATCATTCCACTTGAAAAGCACACAAGAGAGTGATTCATATGTGTAATATTATACATATAACAGATGCACATATACACATACATGTGATATTATAGACTGCAGTATACTAATTATGGTGTGTACATATTAAATGATAGTTAGATGATGTGCTATGGCAATGAGAGGTACGGTAGAGTATGAAATAAGGACTAAAGAACTGACCTTGGATTCCAGGAAGACCTGGATTCCAGTCCTTCTGAGACCACATACTGGCTGTGTGACTCAAGTCACTTAATCTTTCAGTGCCCCAGGCAAAACTCTAAGAGTATAAATTACAGACCAGATGGAGATCATTGCTAGTTTCTTTGCCAGAAGTGCCCTAAACCATGAAATCACAGATCTGATTCTATTTCCATCTATGATCTATGGCTAGATGAAATCAAAAATGGCTGATCTCCTCCCACCTTTACAAAACATAAGGAACTCTATAAATGTGGATTGTTTTAATTATTCCATATCTTATTTCTGTATGTGGCAACTAGTAACTAATTCTAAAATTCTTTCCTAGTGTAGGAGGCCTGTAGTTAGGAAGACCTGAACTCAAATAGGGTCTGAGACACTCACTAGCTGTGCAACCCTGGACAAGTCTCTTAACTTCTGTCTGCTTGTTTTCTCAACTGGAAAATGAGGGGAAATAATAGCACCTCTCTCCCAGGGTTGTAGTGAGGATCAATGAGTTAATATTTGTAAAGCACTTAGCATGTTTCCTAGCACATAGTAGGCATTTAATAAATGATCGTTCCTTTTCCTTCCTTCCTATGTCTCATAGTCTAGAATAATGCCCCAAATATTGAGGTGAGGTGAGACTTTGGCATTAGAGTGACTTGGCACATGGGTTTTAGAAATTAGTTCCTTATTTGGTGATTGGGCAGAAATCTAGCAAGCATGATGGAGGTCTGGTAAACATTTAAAAAGAGAATGACTTCAGGAATAGCATGCTTGTCCCTTCAAGAAATGAAAGCTGAGAAGATGCTCAGAGTAGTCCAAAAATCACTTAGGCTTCAAAAGACAAAGGATTCCTTTTCCCACCTACATGATTCCCCCTTTTCTCCTTGAATCTCTGATCTCTACCATTCATTTAATTGTTTTCTTCTTTTCTTAAAATATTGCAAATTTAGGAATAATTAGATGAAATGAGCCATCATATAACATAAAAATAAACATATGCAAAACCATAAATTCCAAGATACTTAAAATTTATTTGTCAAAATACATATTAATTTTAAGGAAATAAAACAATGACAACCTCTTGGTCTCCACTTTCCACTTTAATTTCTGTTTCTTTTGGGTATTTTTATTGAATTTTGTTGTTGATTTTATTATGGGTGTTATTGTACATTTACATAGTCAAGAGAGCACATATACTGTTGTGATTCTTCTTTACACACGCTATCACTTTAAATGTCTTCGCTTTTGATATTGCTTATATTTGTCATGCCTTATGGTACAATAACATCCCATTTATGTACATATAGTACAATTTATTTAGTAGTTCCCCAAGTATTGGACATATGGTTGTTTTCATTTTTCCCTCTTGTGAATAAAGCTGTTATGAACATGTTCATATGCATAGAACCTTTTTCTCTTCCTTTTAATATTCTTAAGGTATAATCTTGGAAGTGGAATCCTATGTTGAAGGATATCAACTTTGTAGGTCTAAAGATAAAAGTATCTATTTAGCTAAGCAGTACAAGACTATTTCTTCATAACTCTTCTGATATCTAATTTTATTGTTATTAATAATCTTTGTCAACTTAAAGGACGTATGGTAGTAGAGGCAGCTAGGTGTTGTAGTAAATAGAGTGTCAGATATGGAGTTAAAACATGAGTTCAAATATGACCTTAGATACTAGCATAATTTAATAAGATGAATGATTCTGCACAAGGCACTTAATTCCCCAGCCTAAGCTTCCTCATCTGTTAAATGAGAATAATCATGGCACCTACTTCATAAGGTTACTGTGAAAATATAGTGAAATAATTACAGGAAGTATATTTGAACATTAAAGTGTTATAAAAATGATAGCTATTTTTAGCTATGAATTTGCCTTTCTCTGATTTCTAGGATTTGAAGTTTTTCATATGGATAGAGACATAATTCTTAACTTGTGTTATAATAACTTGAATACATTGTTTATTTCCTTTAGATTGTAAGCTAGTTATGGGTATGGGCTGTTTTATTTTTACATTATTGCATTTCTAATACTTATCATAGGGCCTTGTTTAAAAAAGTAAGTGCTTCATAAACGTTTGTTGAATTGAAAACTCAGGGTATTTGATAGCATTTAAGCAAATTCTAAAGGACTAATATGAGTATACAGACAGAGCTGGAGGAGCATGACATTCAAGGCCAAGACCAATCACTTAACAGTAACTGAAGGTACTTTGCTTCCTGGCCCTTCCTGGCTGCAGAGTTGACTTGACTCTGTGGGTTCAGAGATTTAGTATCCTCAGTTTCTAATTACCTGCCTTCTTCTGCTGTTACCTCTGTCTCAGGTCCCCTGGCCTTTGCCCTCTACCCACTGTCTACACAAATTTCAGATTATTTTTTATGGTTTATTTAAAAGGGAAAAAGGAACATAAACATATGGAAATTATGTATCAGTATGAGGTAATTGGAAATGCTTATAAATCTATTCAGTCACAGATGGAATAGCACCAAGCTTTTAAACTTAGTCTTTAAAGTTCTTCAGGCTTACCCTGATTCAGTGTCCTTTTTGTCCCAGGAGATCAACACCAGAGTATGGTTCATCACCCTTTGTTTCCCAGGAGTCCCATGTCAGAATCTGGTTCATCATCCTCTCGGTTCCAGATAAATAGCATCTTTCCCCTTTTCCCAGAATAACCCTTATCATAAAGTTGGGATTACTCATCTGATCTTCTTTAAATTGTGCTCATTGGGCCATTCTTCTAATCTAAGATTAAATATTAACCAACCAGTATTGCTAAAATGGCATGACAGCTTATGGTGCTCTACCCATATTACTCTGTAATCATTAAAACCATGATCCAAGGTCCCTAGAACTTCTAAGCTCACATGAACTAGGTCAGGTCCTGGAGGTTGACTCAGAGAAAAATTCCTTTTCTCTGTGTCTTTTTATGCTACCTCCTAGAATTGACTTTAAGAAATCTCCAAATTTAGGTTAGGCATAGTTCATATTTAGATTTTCAAAGATGCAATTAAAAGCATCCCCACATTTCTTACAAGAACTCATAGTAACAAAATGGAGACTGGGTATGAACTTATTTCAAAGTTCAGAAAATGCAAAAGATCTTCTAGATCCCATAAGCAAATGTAGAAAACATAGGTCAATAAAATAGGCAATAAATTCCCATCAGCTGGGAGCCATATTTGGAGAATGATCTTTCCATCAGACTTTCTTTGTCCAAATAACTCACTATAATATTATAGGTAGAAGGTCTTGGTGGGTGGGATGGCAAGGTCTAGGTCTCTTGCTTCCCCAAGTTATGGTTCATTTGTACTGTTCTTCTGTGTACAGGGGTCATGTGGATGGGTGCAAAGTGATAGATTTTGCAATAAGAATATATCTTCTAGATTCCTAGTCAGTTAGCCATCTTGGGGGCAGCCCCAGTCTTTGGAAATCAGTCAGGAGTTATCTATAGTCTTATTAACCAGGTGCCAATTTACCTGCTCATACTCTATAGGAAGATAGAGAAACTCCATTTGATTGGAGAGGGGGATGCCCTTGATCCACTCTTGTAAAAGGAAAAAAAACCCCACAATATGGAAATAAAAGGGAGATAGATCATAATTATTAGGTCCAACCTACAGATTAACTCCAAAATTTACCAAAGGAACTTCTTTCTTTATAATTACCCAGACCTCCTAGATAGATCTTAAAGCTTTCTGGCTAAAATCATGCCTCCCAACACCTTTCAAATTTTAAAGAAAAAATATTAATTATTTAATGCTTATTATGACCAGCATATTCATATTATATCAAATTTGACACATTAAATGTTTAATTTTATGTGCTATACGTATACTTCGTTGATACTCCTTGAATAATTGACATATATATTCTGTTTATTGTCATTTATAGGAGTTGAGATATAATTTTACTATTTTAAGTGATTATAGTAGTTTATAGTCACATCTTCACTTTTATGTGACACTTTGCTGAATGGACCCATAATTTATTCACTCTCTGCCCTTCCTTAGTTAGGAACACACCTCTCAATGACAGCATTGTTCCTATGAGACAATAAGTTCCATTTTTTGCTGCTCTACTTTATGATGAGGTTTTCTGGAACGCATTGTGGTGAAAATGAGGGTTCTTATACTGCCTTCTGACATCTTCCGTATGTTGTCTTATAAAATATTGTTTTTAAAAAAATAATGTGAACTTATGTCACCTCTCCAATGCAAACATTAGTTTTTTGAGACAAGATACCATCTACCCCATAATATCTGGCTCAGTGTTCTTGTAGAAGGTACATAATGAATATTAATTGATTGAATGAATACAGACTGCAAAAATATTTAACATGAAACCTATACTGTAAGAAAATTTAAATGTTGCTTTGATTATCCACAAGGCACATCAGAATTTTGGAGTGCTTCAAGAAAAATAATTATTGTAAAAGAAATAGAAAAATCTGGTTTATTTTGTTTATGTTTTTCTGATTGCTTGAATTCTGTTTCAATGGAAAATTTCTGCAGATAGGTATAGGTGAACACATATACCCAATATATGACATAATCCAATCCATGCAGGTAAATAGGTCTGCTAATAATGGAAATAGGATGACTATTGCATAGAAATTGCCCTCTGCCCATCTGGAAAAGCTTTGTGGAGATGAGATTGAAGCCATGTTTGAAAGAGGGAAAGACTGAAATTTTATTGAAGAGAGGAGAAAAATATCCAGGTCCATAAAACTCAGAATCTGAAGGTGGAGGAGTGGAAAGGACAGACTATGGTGAAAAACTTGATCTGATTTTCATAGGTTTAGGTCACTAGTTGGGTATTGGGGAATTGAGGAAGGCTATAAAAATGGCATGAGATTACCAGGATACACATTGTATTCTGGGTATGAATGACAAGTTGTTTAGAGGATTTGAGGGACAAAGGAGTTTCCTTCAAAACTTCCACACTTTCCTGTTGCATATTTTTTTCAGGAACATTTGAAATGGTCCTTCATACCCTGGTAAAATGAACTGATCTTTTACATTAAAAAATGCAGTTATCCAAACTGTTTCTGAAAGCAAAGAATTGGAAACAAAGTATGGGACTGGCTAAACCAAATGTGGCACATGGAATATATGCTGTAAAAAATGACAAATTTGATGAATATAGAGGACAGAATGTTCTATTTGAGCTGATACAGAGCAAAGTAAACAAAACCATAGTGTGTGTGTGTGTGTGTGTGTGTGTGCGCGCGCGTATGTGTGTGTGCATACACACATGCATACTCATATACGCATATATGAGTGTGTGTGCATACACACATGCATACTCATATACGCATATATGTATATATACATATACACACACACATATACAGATAGATAGAATTGGATAATTAGCACAATATAAATGGAAAGAACAATGCCACAAAACAATTGAGAATGAATGTAACAAAATTACAAGGAGCAAGCATGACTTCAAAAAAGAGATATGACAAATGCCACCATCTCAACCCTTTGCATAGATGGGAGATCCAAAAGTATAGAGTATTACACTTGTTTTCATACTTTCAAATGAATGGTTTAATTTTCTGGTTTTTTTCTTTCTCCTTTTTTTGCCTTTAAAATATTATGTGTTATAAAAGGTGGCTCTCTGGGAGGTGAAGGGAGAATGGTACTGGGGAAAATTTTGGCAATGAAAAAATACCAAAAACATCAATAAAATTGATTTAAGGAAAGAAAGGTAACTAAAACTAGCAATTTTCAGAGGTCAAGTTTCATGTAATGTATCCAGATCAAGCAGTATGAAATGTGTAATCAAAGCAACCTTTTAAGATAAATTTTATACAGGACCTTTTGGATGTAGAAACCAAGGACCCTGCAAGGTCGCTGATAGGAAAGTGGCCACACAGGTATATGCAGGAGCACTATGGGATTGGGCTATGAGGAGGCAGCCTGGGTTGGAAATGTGTGGGTATGGAGTGGGTTTAGAAGCTTCGTATTCTGATTAATTATTTTTGTAGTTCAGCTGTTTCTGTGGGGCTTAAGGGACTGGAAGAACCCTCTACATTTTGTTACCTTGAGGCTAAGCTGTGTTCTCCCAGCAATTATTCTTCTTAGAACAATGAATGAATTCTTGGCCATGTTCAACATCAAAAGTCTAAAGGGAAATGAGAGAAAAATGAAAGCTCATTGCACTCTATCATGATGGTTGCATTCTTTAATAAATATGGTTTTCACAGTCTCGATGACAAGTGAAAATAGCAATCTAACCAACTTTGGAAAGACTAAATTGTAAATTTCATATTTGGGGAGTGTTTTTCCTCAAATTTACAAGTGTTCTTAACGTTAGGGTTCATAAAATGTTTTTTGAATATATTTATTTTTAGTTTTCAACATTCATTTCCACAAGATTTTGAGTTCCAAATTTTCTCCCCATCTCTTCCCTTCCTGCACCCCAAAACACCATTCATTCTGGTTACACCTACCCCCAATCTGTACTTCCTTCTATCACACCCTTCCCGTTCCTTATCCCCACATTCTTTTTTTTTTCTTGTAGGGAAAGATAGATTTCTACACCCCAATACCTGTATTTCTTATTTCCCAGTTGCATGAAAAACAATTCTCAACATTGGTTCCTAAAACTCTGAGTTCCAGCTTCCCTCCCTTCCTTCCTCCCCACCCATCCTCACTGAGAAGGCAAGCAATTCAGTATAGTCTATATATGTACAATTTTCCAAAAGACTTCCGTAATAGTGGGAACTCTGGAATTTGGCTACAATATTCCTAGGAGTTTATCTTTTAGGATCTCTTTCAGGAGGTGATTGATGGATTCTTAAATGTTTACTTTACCCTCTGGTTCTAGAATATCAGGATAGTTTTCCTTGATAATTTCATGAAAGATGATGTCTAGGCTCCTTTTTTTATCATGGCTTTCAGATAGTCCCATAATTTTTAAATTATCTCTCCTGGATCTATTTTCAAGGCCAGTTGTTTTTCCAATGAGATATTTCACATTGTCTTTTATCTTTTCATTCTTTGGATTTTGCTTTGTAATTTCTTGGTTTCTCATAAAGTCATTAGGTTCCATCTGCTCCATTCTAATTTTGAAAGAACTATTTTCTTCAGTGAGCTTTTGGACCTCCTTTTCCATTTGGCTAATTCTGCTTTTTAAAGCATTCTTCTCCTCATTGGCTTTTGGGACCTTTTTTTGCCATTTGAGTTAGTCTATTTTTAAAGGTGTTATTTTCTTCAGCATTTTTTGGGTCTCTTTTAGCAAGCTATTGACTTGCTTTTCATGATTTTTTTACATCACTCTTGTTTCTCTTCCCAATTTTTCCTCTACCTCTCTTACTTGATTTTCAGAATCCTTTTTGAGCTCTTCCATGGCCTGAGACCATTGCATATTTATTTTGGATGTTTTGGATGCAGAAGCCTTGACTTTGATGTCTTCCTCTGATGGTATGCATTGTTCTTCTTCAAGGGAAAGGATGGAAGAACATACCTGCTCACCAAGAAAATATCCTTCTATAGTCTTATTTTTTTCCCTTTTTTGGGCATTTTCCCAGACAGTTACTTGACTTTTGAGTCCTTTGTCAAGTGCAGTCTATACTCTAGGGACCTGTAAGTTTTCAGTTTCTCCAAGGTGGCACAATTTAAGGAGAGGAGCTTCCTCCTCTCCTGGCCTGAACTCTGGTCTGGGAGCAACCACAAACTTTTCTGCCCAGGATCTGTGAGTAGGGTTCCTTCTCCACAACAGCCTCCAACTCCACCACATTTGTACTCCTCCTTACCCAAGGCCACCAGTCAGGGCTGAGATTCAGATCAGCAGCTTGATTTCTCCAGGGTCTTTAGGCCAAGGGCTCCAAAACTGGATTTTGCCACCATCTGGGACTGAGGCCAGACCGTGTTCCTTTCTCACCCAGTTAAAAGATCTTTCTCCCTGACCTTTAAAGCTGTCTTTGGCATTTGTGGGTTGAGGAATCTGGGAACTGCAACTCCTTCTGGGGATTCCACCTCCTGAGGTCTGCTTCAGTCCTGTCCCTGCCACATTGCACAGTGAAGGCTGAGCTGCACTTCGTGGGTTGTGCTTTGCTTTGCACCCGGTGTAATAGACCTTTCCTGTCAACCTTCCAGGCTGTCTTGGGCTAGAAATCTTTCACTCAGTCATTATATGGCTTCTGCTGCTCTAGAATTTGTTTAGAGTCATTTTTTGCAAATATTTTATGGACTGTGAGGGGAGAGTTTCTACTGGTCTGTCTTTCTACTCAGTCATCTTGGCTCCATACCCCCCCCCCCATAAAATGTTTAAAAATTGTATTTTGATAATTATTTCAAAATAAGTGTTTTCTTTGAAACCTTGTATGTTTCATTTTATATATTTAAAACCGTTGTCCTCAAAAGAGGTCCATAGTCTTCAGCAGAATGTCAAAGGGATTTATGACAAAAAAAAATCAAGAAATTGTGCCTTAAGGCATTTGCCAAAAGGAGAGAATCCTAAGTAACAGAAGATACTCTCTTCTCAGAATTAATATAGCCATCACACACACACACACACACACACACACACACACACACACACAACTTGCTGAATATCTAGTAAGATATGGCATGGTGGTTAGAATTTAAAACTTCAGAACCTCAATATATTCCATAGACCTGACAAATGACAAATCCCCCTAATCCAATTACATACCTCAAAATATCCTGGAGAATTCACCCATTAAATTGCAGTGGAATTGGACAATTAGACCATTATCACAGAGCAAACTATTTTCTCCAATTTCCTGGGTATGCAATTGATCTGCAAAATCTTAAGAACAACAGTTTTGATAGATGTTGCCATTAAAGGTCTTTTAAAAAACAGCCTACCCATTCAGGAATACCCAGTTCTGTCCAGCAGACTAAGCAATTATGTATGTTGTGTGATTTTTGCTAGGATGATTACCCTTTTAAAAGTATCTCCCTGATCCAGCTTCCATGGTACCTGAAATTCAACTTGTAGGGGATTTATATCTCAAATAATCCTTAGTTAAGGTAGCTAGGTGGCAGAATGTATAGAATGCCAGACTTGAAGTCAGAAAGACATCTTCAGTTCAAATCTGGCCTCAGACCCTTGATACTAACTTGTGATCCTGGGCAAGTCACCTCATTTGCCTCAGTTCCTCATTTGTAGAATGAGCTAGAAAAGGAATGGCAAACACTGCAATATCTATGCCAATAAAGCCTCAAATAAGGTCATGAAGAGTTGTACATGACTGAAAGTATTGAACAAAAGCAATAACAAATCTTTAACTAAAATAGATATATCCAGCAAAGGGACCACTGGTTGTCATCATTAGCCATTAACACTTAAGTTGTTAATCAGTTGTTTTGGTTTCTCTGACTGTTCATGACCACATTTGAGGTTTTCTTGGCAAAGATACTGGAGTGGCATATTGGTAGATTATTGGTGTAACACCTTGTTATTGCTTGGCTTATCTGACATAGTTAGCAGAGCATATAGGACTTGTAATGTTTCTGGGACATTGCTTCAGCAGTGTCTATGTAGGTTTTTTACAGAGCTCTGTAAGAGTAAATGGGTGCTGAATGATGAGAAGGATGTATAAAGGAAATGGAAGGTGGGTCACCAAAGACAAATTTTGTTTATGTTCCCAAATAACGTGTTTACATTTTAACAGAAGAAGTCTTATCCCAGCATGGTATTGAGGAAAGTTGTGAAAGACTTTGTTCATATAGTCAAAAGTTATAAAGGGCTTTGCAGATGTGATGGAAAGAGTTGTAAAAGGGCTTTGTAACTATGAAGTGTTATACTGATGCAAGTTGTTATTGTAAGCTGCTATTATTATTTCTGGTACCATGACAAGTTCATGGACGGAAATTTAGCTTTTTGGATCCTGCAGTTGGAGCTTTTTGGTGGCAGATCTACATCCAATAGTAAGAGTGACCTTATAGCCTTTGTTAATAAATACTTATAACAGACATGATGTGGTGGGACTCTGTAGCATAGCATGAATGGATGACTGCTTTTATTTGTGACATTATTTTTAAGCCTAATTCAGTTTAGTGAGTTCCCAGTAAGTTTGGAAAAAAACCAAACATATTTTACAATGGTTTTTGATAGTCTAAGAATCTATAGTACCCTTCCAGTTTTAGAAGACAGAGAATGACAAAAGTTCCGCTAACATAATTCAGTCTGAGTGGTTCAATCTCCAATGCTTTTTCAATTATTAGAATGAAGGAGGGGCTGAAATGGGTGAGGGAACAGAATTGGAAAGCAAAGTTCTTCCTTGGGACATTGCCATTGATTCTCTATTTGGTCCCATGGTTGTGTTTTCTCCTTTTCAACAGATACAATGATTAATAGTATTGATGCTGCCTTATGGATCACCTTGCGAGAGCTCTGCTTCATCAACTTGGCAAGGGGATTGTACAGTAGTTTGTACCCTAATTAGGATTTTCATCTGGGGATATTCTGCTTAACAGATTATTTGTAGTTATGTGTAGTCTGAACAGATGCAGGTAGCCATAGGGCTATAAGGTATGTACAATTAGACTTTTAGCCCTAAAAAATCATGATGCAAAACATTTTTTAAAATGAAGTCTAGCTGCAAGTCTCAAAAGCAATTCTGTATTCCTCACCTTTACCCTGCCTCATTTTCCTAGAGGTTTTATGGGCAATATTGTCATCCAGAAATTATATTTCCAGCTGAATATTAAAGAATTCTCCAGGGCAAAACAAAAGTAATCAAAATGGGGCTTTTACAAATAATGATTTTGAGTACAATGTCTCCCTCAGACTGAGAAGATTCTTTCTACTTGGGTTGTATTTTATTTGGCCTCATTCCTAGTATCTTTTAGAATAACCTCAGTTATATACAGAAGTCATAGCCACTTTCCTAAGGTTTCTTCTATTGGGCTTTAAGGGTTCAAGTTCCTGAAGAAAGTGCTCTAATAAACTTCACAGGCAGTGTTGCTACATTATTTTAGGAATTCTTTGCAAAATTCATGTAAGAATTATGAGTACATGACTAAGGAATTGAATTAATGATGATAAAATTGCTTATTAATTGGTTGCTTCAAGGAAGAGTGATTCTTGAAATCAGAAGTGTGTTGTAGTTACTTAATGTGTCCTAGATTTCAGAAATCATACTGATGGCCTCTTGCTATCCTGCAATGTTTAGATGGGTGATCTAAAGATACTATTTAAGAGAAATTTTCTGCTTTCATTCTGAAAAAGTGTCATAAGATATTTCATATGCATATGGCATGGATTGAGGCATTTAGAGAGACAGCATGGCATAGTGGAGAGAACTGGCCTTGTAGTCAGAAAGACTGGTGTTCCATTTTTGTCTTTGATATATAGTAGCTGGTTAACTCTAAAGAAGTTGTTTAACCTTTATTCATCCTAAGAGATTGTATGGACTTTGGTGCTCATACTGCTTCAGAACCATTAACACCCTCTGTCCCTCTGTTTGGAGGACTAAAGGGCAGAAAAATGAAGTCCTTCCCAAACTTCTTTTAAAGAAGATCTTTATTTCCCACTAGCTGCACTCTATCATGCCTCCATGGCTGGGTACCTTCTTTCCCACATCATGCTTCCCTTCAGCTTTCTTTTGAGTGTTTTGTTCCACCATTCAGTGGTTAGCTCCTTGGGGGAATGTACTGCCTTTCTTTTTTCTTATTGAAGTACTTCCTTTCTTTTTTCTTATTTGTATCCCTAATGCTTGGCACTAACTGACTATTGGTATACTAGAAAAATCATGAAGACCTCGAATTAAAGAGCAAGTGTTGATTTGTATTGATAGATAGAGTTTCCCCACAAAGAGTTCCCTCTACCAAAGAAATTACAAGTCTAATAAAAACAAACAAACAAACAAAAAGAACAAAAATCAGCCATTATGCAAATAAAGTTTTACATACACAGTTACTATTCTGTTCTCTGGCACCCTAGATTCAAAGATGCATTGGTAAGGTGGTTTGTTGTTGTTCAGCTGTGTCTGACTCTTCATGACTTTATTTGGAATTTTATTGGCAAAGATGATGAAGTGGCTTACCTTTTCCTTATAAGATAAGGAAAACTGAGGCAAACAGGGTTAAATGACTTGCTAAGGGTAATACAGCTAGTAAGTGGCTGAGGCCAGATTTGAACCTAGATCTTCCTGACTCAAGGCCCAGCATTTTATCCATTGTACCACCTAGTTGCTCTTATCAAGGTGGGCAAAGGCATTAAGGATATGCAGCTGACAAAATGAAATCAATAAATGGCAAGAGCCTGGTGGTGATACATGATATACAAAAACCAGTTTAGTATATTTTGAGTACAAGATAAAAATATTTATACAGTTTTGGGTGGAAAAGGTAACTCTGTAACTTGTGACCCCAAAAAAGGGAAAGTATAAGCTTCCCTTTGACTAATTTGTTAAATCCTCAAGGACAAGGGTTAGATTCTTAGATCTGTGATAGGAATGAAATAACTTGATAACCAGGAAATAAGAGCATTGTCACTAGGTGAATAGGGATCTTATATCAAGGCTCAGAGGAAGGGGTAGTTTGATAAAACCTAGAAAGCGATATAGATAAGGGAGAGTCATGTTCATATGAATAGTAGAGTAGCTCCCTTCCCCTCTTTTCATGAGAATAAAATTCTAGAGATTTCGTGGTTTCTTATGTTTTAAGAGCACAATGTTATGACTAGGTTGTTTTTTCTTTACATTTATTGTATGATTAAATGTAAGTATGAGCCCAAGTAGTTGTTTGTTTGTTTTTTTTTAATCATACCTTTCATTTCAATTCTCTAAGTGTGAACTAAATTGTTCTTTGCTTTTGCAGAACAGCTCTTTCCAATCCTGTTAGGACAATTGGTTAGTTTTGCATTCCCAAAGTTTCAAGGTCTGATTCTTAGGAAGAGGCAATGAAAAATGTTTCCAGTAAGTAGTCTTTACGATCATACATTGAGAAGTGAAAGTGTCTTTAGACATGAGTTAGTCACTTTCCCAACTCCATCATTTTGTAGATGAGGATGTACTGGATCTTAAAGCAGTTATACAAGGTCACAAGGAGGGCACTTTTGTGTCATATAAGCAACAAGATGGTGAATAAGACATTTTATCCAATCCCTATGACCTCTCAAACCTCTCCAAAATAGAAGTTATTCAAAGATAAAGCAACTTCAGCTTTTCCCATGATCTAAGACACCCTGAATCCAAAAGAAGGTTGGAAAAAAATGTAGGCATTGATGCTCTCTTACCTGAACTCACCAGTACCCACTCTTTCCATGCTACCAATAAAAAAGATGCTTTCGCAGACCCAAGGACATAACACAGTCCTATGTCAAAACCCACCTGTGTACTCTCTCTTATTCCCAATAACATGGAGACTTCAACTCCAGGGTCTTGAAGTTTGTTCAGGCTTTCACAGCCAGTTTGGCCATAGTCCTTGGGAAATAAAAGCCTGCCAAGGAGCTGTGGCCTACAAGA
Source organism: Notamacropus eugenii (assembly GCF_028372415.1). Taxonomy (NCBI): domain Eukaryota; kingdom Metazoa; phylum Chordata; class Mammalia; order Diprotodontia; family Macropodidae; genus Notamacropus; species Notamacropus eugenii. The sequence goes on along the minus strand of NC_092876.1, from coordinate 296,916,752 downwards.
ATCAGTACTGCAAAGTTTTGAACTGGTAGTACTGGGGAAAACAGACTCTGAACTTCTGGTACCAGTTCAGAGAACTGAGGAAAAGAAGGAATGAAACAGGTAACTAAACCATACACCCCTTCTCTCTCTCTCTCTCTCTCTCTTTCTCCCCCCCTCTCCACCCTTCTCTCTCCCTCCTCCCCCTCCTCTCTCCACCCCTGTCTCTCCCTCCTCCCCCCTCTCCTCCTCCTCCTCTCTCTCTCTCTCTCTCTCTCTCTCTCTCTCACACACACACACACACACACACACACACACACACACACACACACTTTTATAGTATCCCACAAAGAGAAAATGCACATCATTCAGCTAGAAACAATTCTGATCACCTAAATATTAGTTTGCGGCAGAGACCTAGCCTGGTAAACTGTGGATTCCCCATAATGGAAGGAGCCTGAGATACACTGAGTTTCAGACCCCAGGGAAACTGCAATCAGAGAGGAAGGAGTAAGGAAGTGAGTGATAAGGAACATAAGGAGGTGGGGAGAATGACTGGAAGTATGAAAGCTTTCAGAAAGAAGAAAACTGAAAGACTTTGTACATAATCAGTATAATCAACAAAAAAATACAGTAAGCAGGAGGAAATATCCAGGTCTAGTAAATGAGTTCAGGCATTTATCAATAAATACTGCAAAATGAAGGAAAAAATGATCCAATACTTGATGAGACAGAGGACCCTATAGACTTTGAGAAGAATGTGGATCCATAGCACATTATTTGAGTTGTTTAAAAGAGAAATTAGAATAATGAGAGCAGAACTGATGTCATGCACTGCAAAAATAATGAACAGAATAGAAAAACTTAAATTTGCAATGGCAAGCCTTAGCAAAGAAATAGAAGTGAGAACAATAGACTGGGAATGCAAACACACAGAAGTGAAGGGCAACATACAAAAAAAAAGCAAAATGCAGTAATGGTAAAAGAAAAAATGCTTACTATGTAAGCAAAACATTGGACTCAATCAACACAATGCACCTAAAAACCATAGACCTTCCACAAGAACACAACAGTGTTCTTGACCTTACCACAGTGAAGGAGATAATAAAAAGAGAACTGTCCAGAACTTCCAAACATAGAAAATGAAATTTCAATTGAAAGAATTAACAGATGATCTCTGGGGTTCAGGGTGGTAGTAGGGAACAATGCTACAAACCCCAAGATACAAAATGTTAAAGTTAACAATTTAATTCAGAAATAACAATTTTTGCAAGCCATCAAAATACCTTCAAATACTGAAGAAGAGACATTAAAAGAATACAAGACTATTCTGCACTGTCTAGAACAAGGAGGAAGGGATGGAATAATGTATTCTTTTTTTGAATGATTAAAAGAATTTATTGTCTAGTTATGTACAAAACACTGAAGTAAATGCTGAGAATTCAAATTAAAAAGCAAGAGAGTTTTGACACTCAAGAAACTTATATTCCAATGGTGGAAAAGAAGTAATACATATAATATCTACCCAATATTGTCATAGCCTTTTTGTGGTTCTTTTAATATTTTAAGGATACCAGTTTAGCACTCAAACTGTTCACAACTATTATTCCTTTTTCTTGATAAATGATCATACTTGACCATACATATCCTTAATGACATTTCATATCACATCTAAAATATTAATTATTGTTGAAAATATACTGAATGTATAGTCATTTGATCTTGATGGGTGATGGTTGTTGTCCTTTGTTTTTGAAGAAGACAAAAATGACATCAAGATGCATTGGGGTCAAGATACATTATGGCTGATCAGACCAACATGAACTTGGAAGGCTATACAAAAGGTGGCACACAAATAGTCTGTATACACATTTGGAGTGGAAATGTCTCTATGTTTGTGTATCTTATGTTTCTTTTGAACTAATGCAATTCTCTTTAGAATATAGTGCCTTCTTTGATGCAGGCACACAATGCTAGAAGGCCCTATGCCAGTCATGTCTCATGTTACATTATATTTCAGGGTTCTTCAGAGAAACCTTAAGAGTGTCCTTGCATCACTTCTGACCTTCATGAAAACACTTGCCTTGTGTGAGTTCTCCATGAAATAGTCTTTTAAAAAAATATAATTAATTTTTTTTCAGGTTTCAACAATCACTACCATAAGTCTTAAATTTTCTTCACCTCCCTCTTCTGCCCCTTCCTGAGATGGCATGTAATCTTATATGGGTCCTACACATGCATTCTTATTAAACACATTTTCACATTAGTCATGTTGTATAAAAGAGTTAAAATGAATGGGAGAAACTATAAGAAAAACCAAACCAAACCAAAATATAACACAAGAGAAAATAGTCTTCATCATTATGTGTTCTAATTCCATAGTACTTTCTCTGGATGTGGATGACATTTTACCTCGAGTCCTTTGGGAATGTTTTAGGTCCTTGCGTTTCTGTGAAGGGCTTAGTCTATCAGAAAGAGTTCTCACACACTGTGACTGAAGGTGTGTATAATGTTCTCTTTGTTCTGCTCGTTTCACTCAGCATCAGTTATGGAAGTTTTTCCAGGTTTTCCTGAAGTTGGCCTGATTCATCATTTCTTATAGCACAATAGTATTCCATTACATTCATATATCACAACTTGTTCAGCCATTCCCCGATTGATGGGCATCCCCTCGATTTCCAGTTCTTGGCCACCACAAAAAGAGCTGCTATAAATATTTTTGTACAAGTTGGACCTTTTATCATTTTTATGATCTCTTTGGGATTCAGCCCTAGAAGCAGTATTGCTGGGTCAAAGGATATGCACATTTTTGTAGCCCTTTGGGCATAGTTCCAATTTGTTCTCCAGAATAGTTTGATCAGGTCACAGCTCCACCAGCAATGAATTAGTATTCTAACTCTCCCACATCTTCTCCAACATTTATCATCTCCCTGCTTTGTCATATTAACCAATCTGATAGGTGTGATGTGATAACTCAAAATTGTTTTGATTTGCATCTCTCCAATCAATAGTGATTTAGAGTATTTTTTATATGACTGTAGATAGCTTTAATTTCTTCCTCTGAAAACTACCTGTTCATATCCTTTGACCATTTATCAATTGGGTAATGACTTGTATTCTTATAAATTTGACTCAGTTCTCTCTATATTTTAGAAATGAGGCCTTTGTCATAGGCATTACTTGTAAAAATTCTTTCCCAGTTTCTTGCTTCCCTTCTAATCTTAGATGCATTGTATTTGTTTGTACAAAAACTTTTCTATTTAATGTAATCAAAATTATCCATTTTGTACTTCGTAATGTTCTCTACTTCTTGTTTTGTTATAAATTTTACCATTCTCCATTAATGTGACAAATACACTATCCCTTGCTCCCCTAATTTGTTTATGGTATTAACCTTTACACCTAGATTGTGTACCCATTTGGACTTTATTCTTGTATACAATGTCAAACATCAGTCTATGCCCAGTTTCTACCACACTATTATCCAGTTTTCCCATGGGGTCCTTGGGTTAAACAGTAGACTGCTATATTCATTGACTACTGTTTCTTGAATACCTAACTTGTTCCACTGATCTACCTCTCTATTTCTTAGCCAGTACCAAGTTGTTTGATGATTGCTCCTTTATAATACAATTTGAGATCTGGTGTGGCTAGGCCACCTTCCCTAACATTTCTATTCATTATTTCCCTTGACATTTTGGACCTTTTGTTCTTCCAGACGAATTTTGATATTTTTTTCTAGCTCTAGGAAATAATTTTCTGGTAGTTTGATTGGTATAGCACTGAATATGTAAATTAATTTAGGCAGAATTGTCATTTTTATTATATTAGCTCAGCCTACCCACGAGCAAATGATGTTTTTCCATTTACTTAGATCTGACTTTATTTGTGTGAAAAGTGTTTTGTAATTGTGTTCTTATAGTACCTGAGTATGTTTTGGCAGGTAGACTCCCAAATATTTTATAGCGTCTACCATTATTTTAAATGGGATTTCTCTTTCTATCTCTTGTTGTTGGGCTTTGTTAGTAATATATAGAAATGCAGATAATTTATGAGAGTTTATTTTCTAAAATGCAACTTTGCAAAGTTGTTCATTATTTCAAGTAGTTTTTTTACTTAATTCTCTATGATTCTCTAAGTATATCATCATATCATCTGCAAAGAGTGATAACTTAATTTACTCTTTAACTATTCTAATTCCTTAATTTCCTTTTCTTCTCTTATTACTAAAGCTAACATTTCTAGTACCATATTCAGTATCAGTGGTGATAATTGACATCCTTGTTTCACCCCTGATCTTATTGCAAATTCCTCTAGTTTGCCCCCTTTACATATAATGATTGCTGATGGTTTTAAGTAGATGCTAATTATTTTAAGGAAAGCTTCATTTATTCCTATGTGTTTTCAATAGGAATGAGTATGGTATTTTGTCAAAAGTTTTTCTGCATCTATTGAGAAAATCATATAGTTTTTGTTAGTTTTGATATTGATATGATCAATCATGCTGATAATTTTCCTAATATTTAACCAGCTCTGCATTCCTGGTATAAATCCTATAATATATTATTCTCATGATAAGTTGCTGTAATCTTTTTTTTTTGCTAATGTCTTGTTTCAAAGTTTTACATCTATATTCATTAGGGAAATTGGTCTATAATTTTCTTTCTCTGTTTTGTCTCTTCCCAGTTTAGGTATCAGAGCCATATCTGTGTCATAAAAAGAATTTGGGAGGACTCCACCAATTTTCCCAAATAGCCTGTATAGTATTGGAATTAACTGTTCTTTAAATGTTTGATAGAATTGACTTGCAAATCCATCTGGCCCTAAAGATTTTTTTCCTAGGTAGTTCATTGATGGCTTGTTCAATTTCTTTTTCTGAAATGGAGTTATTTAAGTATTTAACTTCTTCCTCTGTTAATTTGGGCAATATATATGTTTTAAAATGTTCATCCATTTCACATAGATTGGCAAATTTGTAGGCATACAGTTGGGCAAAGTATTTTCTAATTATTGTTTTAACTTTCTCCTAGTTGGAGGTGAGTTCACTCTTTTCCTTTTTGATATTGGTAATTTATTTTTCTTCTTTCTTTTTAAAATCAAATTGACCAAAGGTTTACCAATTTTATTGGTTTTTTCATAAAACCAACTCTTAGTTTTACTTATTAGTTCAATAATTTTCTTAATTTCAGTTTTATTAATCTTTCCTTTGGTTTTTAGTATTTCTAATTTGGTACTTACTTGGAGATTTTCAATTTGTTCTTTTTCTAGCTTTTTTAGCTGCATGCCCAATCATTATGAAAATATGTTGCCAACCTATCCTTCATGGAGGTGGGAGGTCTGCAGGTGTTAATGTGCATATGGTATATGGGATGACTTTCTGGGAGGGGAACATTGAATACTATGGTGATGTAAAAAAATGGAAAATATCAATAAGATCACATAGGTATTCTATAGAATAAAAAGGAGTTGAATCCAGATGCTCTCACACTATATCCTATTATCTACTATACCAGGTTCCAAATTTACAGAAGTCATCACATGATCTGGGGAGGGTATTCTCTTGGATTATTTTCCAAGATGAGGGGTGAAAAACATAGAAGAAGCCTTGGAGAACTGGGAGCAGAGAATGGAGTTCATAAAGATAAATGAAGGTGGTTGGCATCATGCCAATCAGAAAAATCTAATCTCTTATTTTGCATAGGATAAAGCTCTGACCCAGAGTTTATGTTATTTGCCTGAGCCTACAAAACAGTAGTCATATTGGCCTCAGATGGAGTTAGCTTTGCAGGTTTTGATCTCATGTCTTCATTATCCAGGTCCATGGCTCTTTTTATATGCACGAAAGAAAACAGGTTACTTAAATACAATGATGGATATTAATAGAAAACATTAAATATTACAAAAAAGAATTAGGCAAAGTGAAAACATACAGCAAATAAATCAACTTTACACCATTTCTCAGAATTGTAGATTAGTCAATTTTTGGATTTCATCTTTCTGTTTTTAGGAAATTAGAAACTCAGAATCAGGGTAAGCCTGTCTCCTTTAGGTTATATCCAGAGGTATGCTAGTAAATATTTAATAACTGGTTATCTGAAAAAACAGTGACTGTTTTTTAAGTTTAATCTACATTATTAGCATTTTCTCCACCTTTTTTTAAATTTAGATAATCAATAAAATAATAAAGCATTGTTGCTTTTGTTGCATTTGATCCATTGGGGGGTATAATTTAACAAATTTAACAATTGGATCTTTTTTTTGGAGACAAATTGGGGTTAAGTGACTTGCCCAGGGTCAAACAATTAATGAATGTCTGAGGTGCAATTAGAACTCAGGTCTTCCTGACTCCAGGGCTGGTACTCTATCCACTGCATTACCGAGCTGTTCCAACAATTGGCAAGATGGTTTAAGCTTATTCCATCAACAACCCTGGTTATATCTCTAACCTGTCGATATCATGCCTGTTCTCAATCAATGCAGAACTAATCTCTTGAAATTTTTAATGGCTTCATGAGTTTTTAGTTTAGGGTTGGCACTTGTTACACTGTGGTCTGCAGGAACAATTAGCTGCAAATGAACTCGGTGTTTAAATTTTTTTTACTCCTTGACATACTATTTGAAATGCTCATTTGAGTTACAGTGTCACATTATGAAATAACACAATCTGTTGCTTTTATAGTCACACAAATTAATTTTCAACTGAAGTATAAATGTCAGATGATGTATATCTTATTCAGCTTAGAAAAATGTTGTTTCTCCTCTATACCTTTTTTTTTCTTAGAAGAAAACATGCTTAGAATAAACTGTGAGGGCTATGAATTGAGAAGGGGAACCATTCTCTTAGATTCAAATTAATTTTTCACACTGAAGCAGGATAAATACTCCTGGTGAAGTGTGTGTCTTAATTACAAACCTCAGAGATCTCAAGTTTTATGGCACCATTTTATCATTGAGACCTGTGCAGCATAACTTAAGTTAGCCAACTTGCTAACTGTAGTGTGATAAATCATTATTTTACAAGAGGAGACATATTGAAAAAGAGGAAGAATTAGGGACAAGTCCCTTTTTATCTCATCGACGCTGATTGTTGTTGATCTTCCAAAGGGCTCAGGAGACTCTTCTATTCTGGCCTGGAAGCTGCCCCATGCAGGTTATTCAGGCAATCAAGAATCACCATTGGTTCTGTGGATCATAATTGAAATGTAACTTTCAGATTAACTTCATTAATATACAGTTGGTTAAAAGGTATATGGTAGTAAATGAAAGGACCCCTGGATTTGCACACTGAATGCAAAATCAGATTCCCGAAGATTTGGGGAACATATATTTTTTTTAATTTATAAGGATACTCATCAGTTTGGTAACCTAAAATTCTGAGCATAGTTTGTCAATTCATTGCTTAGTTCTTTAATTATTTTTGGCTGTTTTTCCTATCCTTTGATTGTGTGTGTGTGTGTGTGTGTGTGTGTGTGTGTGTGTGTGTGTATATGAAAAAGAAGTCAAAGAGAATTGAGCACATTTTCAACATTAATATGAATTAATAACTTGATTACCAAGAAACTTCACATTCAAGCTTGCATTTTGTTTTTAAGATTCTCTTTTATAAATAACTAGGGCTATAGGGAGGAAATTTTTTACTTATGGGGCACACAAAATATTAGAGAAACACCTCCTTTTCTCCTATTTTTACCAACGCCACTGGCTAGATATGCTGCCTGCAAGTATCAGACAAGCTATTAATGTTTTAATTCAGTTGCAGGATTTTGGATTTGTTCTCCTCCAGTCTACTGATTCATACCCAAGAAGGTCTCGGGCTTTAGTCTGAGGGTGCAGTGTGTTTCTTGAAATGCTAGTGAAATAGAGTACAATGCAGAACTCTCAGAATGTTGCTTAGTATCCCTTTCTTCACACCTACCTAGTAACTTGGTAGGTCATCTGTGGGTGAGAACTTGTAGCTGATGTGCACATATTTTCAAATGGGCTAGTGCTTCCTCTTCTTTATCTTTAAATTTTGTAGAAAATAACCAGACAATTTCCTGTTGGGAGTATAAAGTATGGAATTCCTCCTCTCAACTTTAGTAGCATATAGTATAACTGTAGGAATTTATCTTAGGTGTTTTTTCCTCCATAGGAAGGAAAAGAAAATGTAAGGCTCAAAACCTCATTAGCATATTCTTTCTCTATTTTTTTAGTATTTTATTTTATTTTCAAATTTATTTTATTTTCAATTCAGGGAACAAAAGCATTTCTATAACATAGTACAATAAAAAGATGATTGCATATTAAACTGCAAATATACCATATATGACTTGCTATTCCCTCCAAATATACAACAAAGTAATCATGTAAATTTCTTCTTTTCCTTTTTTCCTTCCCTCCTCCTACCCCACAGATGGCTACCATTAGACGTAACAGTCCTAATATTGTTCTGACACAAATCCTCACTCTCCTCAAAATATTAAATTAAGGTAGATTCTCATTCTGTATATGAAATCATATTTTTCACTATGGTTGTGTTAATGGGCAGAGTTATAGGAAACTACTGGACTAAAATGAAGCTTCCCCTTTAGAGGAGAAGCAACTTACACAGAAATGACAGCCCAGCATAGACAGCCATTGTTTCCCCATATACATTAGAAAAGATTCCAAGATCCCATCTGCCTTAGCTACTTATGAATAAATAATCATTTTCTTCCTTCTGCCACATTTCTGGCAAAGGATAAAGGGAAGAAAATGGATGCAGGGACACCTTGGTATCTTTACAGCCCTGTGAGTAACTATGATTTTAAAAGAAATTGGCATTATTTTAAAAAATTCTATATTATATATTAGAGATCCAGCAATAAACTGCTCTCTTAAAAATCTGTGTTTTTGAGTTCTTTCAGGTATGTGGGTGTGCATACACAAAACCCTGAATATTGTATTTTCACTGGAAAATGAATCTCATTCTATTTATATTATCATCATTTATTCACACATAGCCTGATTTTGTTTAATACTTGATAAGTCTAAAGTTGAATTAACTTTTAATATTAGCCAATAAGGAATACATATACTTCAAAATGACCTTGAAAAATAGTTTTGATAATAGGCAGAAGTTTATTATGGTATTCGTCTGTTCTGAAACGTCACCTGACTCCCTTTTGTCTCTCAGATGAATTCAAACTCATCAGCCTATCATTATGAACTTTCTGTGGCCTGTTTACCTCACTCTTTCAATGCAGTTAGGAGGTGCAGCAGATAGTGCCCTTGTCCTGAGAATCAGGAAGGCAGATTCACATCCTGCCTCACATACTTTCTACTCTGTGACTCTGGGCAACACTTAACCTCTTTCTGCTTTAGTTTCTTCAACTGTAAGATGGGGGCATTTATAAACAACTCCCTTGCAGTGCTGTTGTGAAGATCAAATGGGATAGTATTTATAAAGTACTTAGAACAGTGCCTGGCACATAATAGGCATTTAATAAATGCTTTATTTCTTTCCTTGTCCATTTTTTCACCCTCCACTCCCCATCATGAACCCTCAAGTTCCTTATTTATTCTCCTATATGCCCTATTTATTCTTAATTTCATGCCTTTGTCATTTTTTTTCCCTGGTTTCTTAGGAGGCCTGTCTCTTCCATGTATTGAGGGAGGAAATATGGTGTAAGGGAAGGAATCCTGAACCATGAAATAAAGACCCTAGGTCTTTGTTCTAGATCTGCCAGTGGCTGGTGAATCTTGTTGGATTACTAAAGTCCTCTGGATCCTTACAACATTCTTTTGTAACATGCAAGGGTTGGGCTAGATGACCTCTATGGCCTCTTTCATTTCTATACTTCTATGATCAAGCTAATCCAATCTTCTAGGTCCTGATCAAATATGAAGATGGAGTCTCATATATATATATATGTGTGTGTGTGTGTGTGTGTGTGTGTGTGTGTGTGTATACACACATATATATGTATGTATGTATGTATATATACACTAATATACGGATTTACAAGAAGACTAGTCTGGTCAGATTTCAGATTGCACACAGTATAGGAAGTAATGTATAACAGGTTTAGAAAGATAGGTTGGGGCCAAGTTTTTAAATGGCTTTAAAAGCCAAGCAAAGTTTGTATTTGGTCCAGAAAGCAGTGGGGAGCTACTGAAGTTCATTAAGTGGAGTATGACATGATCAGAGCTAGGAAAATCACCTTAGCAGCTATTTGGAGAATAAATTGGAGTGATACACCAAATTATTAGCATTAGAATGTTATATGAAGTTAGAATTTGATCTATCTGTTACACTGTTCATTATGTAGAATTTAAATTCAGTGCCTAGTTTAAAGTATTCCCAGTTCAGGAAGAAATTTTAGATAACTCCTAAAGATAAAAAGAAATTTTTAAGAAAAAAGAGGAAGTAGTAACTGGGATGAAAGGTTAAGGATGTTTAGATTATTTAGTCAGAAGAAGAGAAAGTTAATATGTGACTTAAGTGAGTTCTGGTGGATTATGACTATTCATTTTAGTAAAAAGGATAACCAGAAATGTATTTTAATTTAAGTATTAGGAAGGATGATTAATGAATAATGAATGGTCAAGGGGAATTGGGATTTGACATAGAAGAAAATCAACTGTTATCTTCAGGTGTACTTTAAAAAATTTTTATGGTGGAAAATGCTAACCAATATATTGTCAATGGAAAAAAATCTTTAATTGATGAAGGAAAAACTGGCTTGATTTATCTAACAATGATATTTATTTTATTTATTCATATGTAAGGAAAAGCTAATTTGTTAAGAAAATGGAAGAGAGAGAGAGAGAGAGAGAGAGAGAGAGAGAGAGAGAGAGAGAGAGAGAAACTCTAAATGGAGTCAGAAGGCCTGTGTTCCAAGTCTTAGATCTATTACTTCATGGCTCTGTGACATAGACAAATTATTTATTCTCTCTATGCATTGGTTTATAACATGCAAAGATGCTATATAGTGTTTGGTTAGATTTAACAAACACACTAAGTACCTGCTAGGTAAAAAGCAACATACATAGTTCTTAGGATGTCAATGAAAACCACGTTTCTCGAATTCAAGGAGCTTCTGATGACCACATGAAATAACACATGCATACAAATAAGTGTAAGAAAAATTAATACATAATTTTATAGCATGCTTTAAAATTCGCAAAGCACTTTACCTACATTATTTCATTTGACCCTCACAACAACCCTAAGGGTCCAGATGATGGAGGGACTAGGTATCATCCTGATATTGTAGATGAGAAAACTGAGCTTGAGAAAGAAGAACTTGCTTATAACCACAGAACCAATATGTATGAAATGCAGGATTTAAATTCTGATCTTCCTGGTTCCCAGTCTAGAATCAAATTGATTCTAACATCCAACTACCTTTCAAGGTAGAGTATGATAAGAGCAAAGTAGAAATGCAGAAATAAAGAAAAAAATGAGGCAGCAGAGAAAACATTCAACTGGATTAAGTGAAATACAACATTTGAAAGTGTTATTCATATTGTCTACTATGTTTTCATTCCTTTGGTTTTGTTTGATAATTTCTTGATTTTTCCTGAAGTCATTAGCTTCCATCTGCTTCATTCTAATTTTTAAAGAACTCTTTTCTTCAGTGAGCTTTTGGACTTCCTTTTCCACATGGCCAATTCTACTTTTTAGGGCAGTCATCTCTTCATTGGTTTTTTGGATCTCTTTTGTCATTTGAGTTAGTCTATTTTTTATTTTCTTCAGCATTTTTTGGGTCCCCTTTAGCAAGCAGTTGATTCGTTTTTCATAATTTTTGCACATCACTCTCTTTTCTCTTCCCAATTGTTGCTCAACTTCTCTTACTTCATTTTCAAAATCCTTTTTGAGCTCTTCCATGGCCTGAGACCAATTCGTATTTTTCTTGGAGGCTTTGGATGGAGGAGCTTTGACTTTATTTTCTTCTGTTTGCATGTTTTGGTCTTCCTTGTCACCAAAATAAGATTCTATAGTCTGATTCTTTTTTTCAATTTTTGCTCATTTCCCCAGCCATTTACTTGACTTTTGAGGTCTTTGTTAAGGTAGATCTCTGCTTCCAGTGGGGATGGGGTTTGTACTGTCAGCCACTGATTCCTCCACAATCTGGGGGCCTAGAGCTCCAGAAACAGTCACTGCTGCTGCTCCTGCTGCTGTGGGTTCCTCTGTCCCCTTCCCCCTCCACCGCCTGGGGGCTGGGGCCAGACCACTCCACTTGCCCACCCTCAGACTTTTTCCACTGACCTTCTAATTTGTCCTCAGCATTTTGGGGTTGTGAAGTCTGAAAACCACCACAGGTGCCTGAGATTCAGTCCCTCTGAGGCCTACTCAGGTCTCCTCTGTGCCAGCACAGCACATGCTAGACTGCATCCTGCCCCTACTACAGTACAGTAGATACTTCCTGGTGACCTTCCAGGCTATCTTGGGCTAGAGATTTGCTTCACTCCACCATTCTGTGGGTTCTGCAGCTCCAGAATTTGTTTAGAGCCATTTTTTACAGATATTTGGTTGGGCTTGGGGACAGCATTCTAGAAAGTCCTTGCTGTTAGTCTACCATCTTGGCTCCACTCCCTGAAAGTGTTATTCTAATGTAAATTCTTATTCTTAATTTGGAGTTCCCTTCTCTATTGATTTTGAAGATAATTGTGTCTCTGAGAACCAAAGTTTTTCTTGGTAAAAAAGATCTGTTTTTCAATTTTACAAAGCCTTGAGGTCATCAGTGTGGGATTCAGAAAATTTGATAGAAAAGAAGTTGCAAGGAAGGGAAGGAACAAATACATGTACAGAGGATGAATGTGCCAGTTAGCTGTACTAGCCATCTGACTGAGAATCCTGCCAATCAGAATCAGATATAATGATGTAACATTTGGAGACACCTGGTTTAGATATCATTTGCCTAAATAAAACAGACTAGATTAAGTTATGAACTTGAAGTTGTCTATCTCTATTTTTCTAGAAGCCAATCTGCAGATAGAAACCATTTAACCATTTCAGAGATTGAAATTGTAGAATGTTAATATTAAAAAAAAACAACAACAAGCTACATATCTGATTTTGTTGGTAGTATTGTACAGTGTTCCTCAAGATCCTGAAATTAAGTTAATCATGGCTTGAGAGTTGTATTCTTGGAAAGAGCTAAGGGATTTACTAGAAAAGAATGGAAAAACTTGAAGTTCTACTTCCAGTGAAATTGTAAGTGCAAATACTGAATTTAATCTTCCAAATTTAATTTCTTTTATGAATCTGTTAGTTATTCGCATAAATTCCAGAGGCTCACTTAATATTTCAAGTGTACAAAAATATTTTTTTCTATGGCTTGTAATACTGATGTCTGTATATCTTTCATCTCCATTGTAAGAATTTTCCCAAAATATTAATGCATTAGCATTAATGCAACTTTTCTTAAATTGTTTCTCTGTCATGAAAACAAAACTTAGAGGCAAAGAACTAGTCTTGATCTGTTGAGGTACCTTCCAAATTTGTAATTCCATGAAAAATAGAAAACAATTAAGAGAGCCCAGGATGCTCATAAGTAGAAGAAGACAAGAAAGTGTCCATGTGTGACAGGGCAATCGAATTCATTCTCCTTTAGAAATTCATTATCGTCATAAAAATGAAATATTTCCTCAGTATATTGACCCCTTTGCTTTTTGGTCAATTATGAGATTATTTTTAGTTCTTCTGAAGTCAATATTTGCTTAATATTTTTCTTAAGTGCTAAAAGAGAATCTGTAGGAAATTTAGGCATGTCATAATAGAATGCTAGAGAAACCATACTCATGAACTCTTTTATATGGAAAAGTTACTCCTCCACTCTTCCACTTAGTTGATACCTTAATTTTTAATTGATGGATACCATGTGATATGCCTCTACTAAAAAAACAAAAGCAAAAAAAATGACAAGAAAACATTAATATAATCCTTGAAAGATTTGGGCTGAGTCACAATACTATCAAATTTACTGGCCAAAAAAGAAGGGCAACACATTTTACTATTTGCAGAAAAGGGAATTAGAGACTCATTGGTTTTGGTTGAATCAGAAAGTAGGAATAATTAGAAAGTAAGTGAACCAGCTAAGATTTTTTTTTTTTGCATGTATGTGGTAAGACAAATTTTGTTCACAGAGACTTTGACTAGAGCAAAAATGATATTCTTGTGAATCACTAACCTTCAAACACTGGAAAAGGTTACTGAGGAGGGGTGGGAAATCTCATTCATAAGGAATCATTAAATTCTCATCTGTCTGAGGTGGTGACTTAGGAGCTGCCCTTTTTGAAGGCAGGGGAATAGATTAAATAATTCTTCGAAGTTTCTTTCTCTCTAATTTTCCATCCTTCCCTCTTCCTTCCCTCCCTCTTCCTTGCTTTTTTCCTTCCTTTCCTTTTCCTTCCTTTTTTCTTCCTTCCTTCTTTCTCTTCTTCCTTCCTTTCTCCCTCCTTCTTTCCTTCTTTTGTATATGTGACTCATAAAAAGAATAAATTCCTTAGTCACCTGCTTTCTGAAATCATGTATTGCTACTGAGTAGAATATTTATGTCGGTATATATTACAAATGGACACATACATATAACATGTACATGTGAACACATTTTTCCCTAAAGAAATAATATGCATTTCCATAAGCGAGCCCATCAGAATTAACAAGTTTGGAGTTGTCTTCTTCCCAGCATGTTGTCTCAAGAGTTCAAGTTAAACTTTCCACTGAAGATTATTGTGAAAGAGGGCTTAGTTAAAATGAGTTGGCTCACATATTGCAGATTAGGCCATCAATAGCCAATGATACTTGTTCATGAGCTTTTTATGCTTGTTTAGATGGAAAGTAGTGCCATTCTACACCCATTTTAATTACTTATTGAGTGTGGCCATTTCCATTTTTCTGGTTCCTTAGGAGAGCATCTAGGACTTTGCTTCTTGTGCTTCTTCTCCTCTCTGTCTTGGTTCCTGAGACACAGTTGAGGACAAAATGAAAAAAAAGTACTTTAACCTGGTAGAGCAAATAACAGTGGTTATTAGTATCAGCATTTTCTACTAAGGAGGTGATTTTTGAAACTTTCTCTCTATCATATGTAAAATAGATGTACAATTCCTATTTGCACCAATTAGCCTTCCAGAAAGTGTGGTCATCTAAGTAGTAATTTTATAAGGAGTCATGTATATTGGCATGTGTGGCAAAGCTGGCATGGAAAATAATTTCCAGTCTCATTAAATGTGGTTGTGTTCACTAGTACCCCTCAGCAAAATTATAAAGTAGGTTTGAAAGATGAGATTTCGCTGTCCCAGGAAGGCATGTACTATATGTTTTTTATATGCCTTCTCATGCTCTTGACTTCTATTCCTCTATCCCTTCCCCCAGAAACCTAGTACCTTAAGGATTCTTTCAAGTTGTCTAAAGCTCCCTCTGAAGCTTTCATTTAGGCTTACCTTCTTTCAGAGTGCTCCATTCTCCACAATTATCTCTTCTTTCTTCTCTCTCTCCCCCAATTAAAGCTCTTTCACCAGTTTGGCTGATCTCATTTCTTAGAAACAAAGCAATCTGATTATCTGATTAAAGTAATTCACACTAAAGTGAAACCCCTTCTCTATGCCAACCTAACCTCTTACATTCCAGAAAAGTAGGGGTTAGCAATTTGGCAACTCATTTGAGAAAGGTTGCCAACCCTTCTTGTATACAAGCAATATGCCTGATTCTCACTTGGAGGCAGATTGACTGTGCCAGTCCCTCTAGCCTCTTGAAAATTGTTCTTTGATAACTTTGTGTGTGCTGTGCTTTGGTTTATTTATGGGAAGACAAAGTAACAGGCCTACCATTGGTGCCTATTGGTTTTGTGTTATGGAGTGGGAATAGGGATTGAGATATTTTTGTAGTACAAAATGTTGATGTTGAAGTAAGATTTAGAAACCCCAACTGGCCAGATTCACATTTACCACTGCCCTTCTCTCAGACTTACTTCCTCCTTCAATGTTCTCCAAATTACTGTGCAAAGAGTGTTCTTGGTCATTATTGAGCTTTATTCCCATAACACATTATAGCACTCTAATTTCTGAGTGCTAAAGATATCCTACAACTGTTCTGGAAAGATTGAAAAAGCAATTTACATAGAAGCCTTAAAGATTTTTTTAAGCATTTCTTCTTGAACTCTTCCTAAGGGTGTTAGCCGCAGTTTCATTATTTAGGTATAATATACCTTTGATAACAGTCAGTCCCTTTGCAGGCAAAGGAAAAGGCATCCAGGCAAGTCAACCATCCTGAGAAATATAGTTCAGAGTCTTCATGTGTCTATTACTTGGTTGGGTCAAAGGAGTGACATTTAGTTATATCTGGACAATTTTTAAAATCTGTTTTATTTTTCTTAATGTGTAATCAAAATTTTAACATTCTTTTCAAAAAATTCTGAGTTCAAAATTCTCTCCCTCCTCCCCTTCCCTCCTCTTTGAGAAGGCAAGCAATTTGATGCAAAATATTTCCATATTACCTATTTTGCAAAAAAAAAAAAATTGCAGACCAAAAAAAAAGAAAGAATAGTAAAAAAAGTGAAAAAATATGCTTCAATCTGCTTTCAGGGTCCATCGTTCTTTCTCTGGAGGTGGATAGCATTTTTTTTTATCATAAGTCGTTTGGAATTGTCTTGAAGCATTGGATTGCTCAAAATAGCTGTCATTCACAACTGATCATCATGCAATATTGCTGTTACTGAGTACAGTGTATAATTATGTGTATTTCACTTTGCATCAGTTCAAGTAAGTCCAAGTTTTCTTAAAAGCATCCTTCTTGTCATTTCTTATAACACAATAGTATTCCATCATTATCATATACCACAATTTGTTTAGTTATTTCCCAATTGATAGGTATCCCCTCAATTTCCAAATCTTTGCCACCATAAAAAAAAGCTGCTATAAATAATTTTGTACATATAAGTCCTTTTTTAAAAAAGTGTCTTTGGGATATAGATCTAGTAGTACTACTGCTGGACCAAAACGTATGCATAGCCTTTTGGGAATAGTTTCAAATTGCTCTCCAGAATATTTGGACAGGTTCACAACTCCACCCACAGTGCATTAGTATGCCAGTTTTCCTATATCCCCTCTAACATATGTCGTTTTTTCTTTCATGTCATGTTAGTTAATCTGATAGGTGTGAGGTGGTGTCCCAAAGTTGTTTTAATTTGCATTTTTCTAATCAATAGTGATTTAGAGTACTTTTTCATAAGACCATAGATAGCTCTGATTTCTTCTTCTGAAAACAGCCTGATCATTTCCTTTAACCATTTATCAATTGGGAAGTTTTTTTATAAATTTGACTCAGTTCTCTATATATTTTAGAAATGAGGACTTTAACAGTAAAACTTGCTGTAAAAATTTTCCCTAGTTCTCTACTTTCCTTTTAAGCTTGGCTGCATTGGTTTTATTTGTCCAAAACCTTTTTAAATTGATGTAATCAAAATTGTCCAATTTATTTCCTATAATGGTCTCTATCTCTTGTCTGGTCATAAATTCTTCCCTTATCCATAGACCCAATAGGTTAACTATTCTATGCTCCACTAATATACTTATGGTATCACCCTTCATGTCTAACTCATGTAATCTACTCTGTTATCTGTTTCTGTTTGAGTGAGTTCATTTCATTCACATTAACAATTATTATTACTGACTATATATTTCCCTCAATCATACTTCTACCCCCCATTTGTCCTTCTTTTTCTCTCACCATATCTATCCTGAAAATTATTTTGCTTCTGACCACTGCATCCACCAAATAACTTCCCTTCTATCAGCAACCCCCTTTTCTTTCCCCCTTCCCCTTCTACTTCGCTATAGAATAAGATAGATTTCTATACCCAGTTTAGTATGTATATTATTCCTTTTTTGAGTCAGTTCCAATGAGAGTGCTGTCTACCACATACCTCCATTACCTTCTCCACTGTAAAACTCTTTTGTGCCTCTTGTATGTGAGATAATTTATTCCATTCCACTTTTCCTTTCTTCCTTCTCCCAGTGCATCCCTCTTTCTCACCCTAAATTGTATTTAAAAATTTTTTTTGCATATCATCCCATCATAGTCAACTCATACTTTTGCCCTCCTACTTGCCATTACAGATAATGCTTGCTGATCATTTTAGATAAATATTATTTTGGATTTATTCCTATGTTTTTTTAAAATAGGAATGAGTATTGTATTTTGTGAAGAGCTTTTGCTGAATCTCTTGAAATGATCATATTTGTACTGGTTTTGTTATTGATATGGTCAATTATACTGATAGTTTTTCTAATAGTGAACCAGCCCTACATTCCTAGTATAAATCCCATCTGGTCAAAGTGTATTATCCAGGTGCTATTGCTATAATCTCCTTCCAGTATTTTATTTTAAATATTTGCATCAATTATCTCTCATAAAAGAGGCAAGAAAAAGCTTTTTCAATGAAATGAAAAGGGGGGAGGTGAGAGGGAAAAAGTGAAGCTTACTCTCATCATAATTGGCTTAAGGAGGTAATAACATGCACACTCAATTTGGGATGAAAATCTATCTTACATGACAGTAAAGTAGGGGAGAAGGGGATAAGAGGGGTAGGGGAATGATAGAAGGGAGGGCAAATGGTAGAGGGAGTAATTAGAAGTAAATACTTCTCGGGAGGGACAAGATCAAAAGAGAGAATAGAATAAATGGGGGCTGGATAGGACAGAGGGAAACATAGTTAGTCTTACACAACATGACTATTATAGAAGTCATTTGTAAAACTACACACATAGCCTATATTGAATTGCTTGCCTTCTCAGTCGGGATGGGTGAGGAGGGAGGAAGAGAGAGAAGTTGAAACTCAAAGTTTTAGGAAGGAATGTGGAGAATTGTTTTTGCATACAACTGGGAAATAAGAAATACAGGTAATGGGGCATAGAAATCTATCTTTCCATACAAGAAAAGAGAGAAGATGGGAATAGGGGAAGGGAGGGGTGTGATAGAAGGGTAGGCAGATTAAGGGAAGGGGTAATCAGAATGCGCAGTGTTTTGTCTGGGGGGAAGGGAGAGATGGGGAGAAAATTTGGAACTCAAAATTGTGTGGAAATGAATGTTGAAAATGAAAAATAAATAAATAATTTAAAAAATAAAAAAAATTTACTGTTTGCATCAATACTAGCTAGGGAAATTGGTCTGTAGTTTTCTTTAGCTCAGGAGAATTTTGAACAGGAGTGGGGGAAAAGAAACACAGAGGAATGAGCTGAAGATGGCAGAGGATTATTTCAAGTTGACAGAGACTTAGCCAAGATAGCCAACATTATCTTCTACCAGAGGCAGATAGGGCTACAAAAACTACAATGGGAAATAAACCCAATTTTTATCAATTGTTCTCTAAGCACAAGTCCAGATGGATAACAGAGAATTGCTCTTGGTATTACCTTTTCTTTCCCTCTTCCTTTATAGGATCACAGATCATAGATTTAGAACTAGAAGGGGTATTGGAAGTCATCAAGATCAACCTTCTCATTTTATAGTTGAGGAATTTGAGTCATTAGGTGATTAAGTGACTCACTCAAGGTCACACAATAAGTATGTAGAAGGTTGGATTTGAATCCAAGTTTTACTGACTCCAAGTTCAGTGTGCTATCTATTCCTTATACCATAGTGCTTCTCAAATTTTGAAAGAGACATCCAGATATGTCAGGGACCTCTTGATCGTAGTCGTCTTCTACAATTGAACTATCATTGTTTTTGTGTTCGTCCTTCATTGCCGAAGAAGACCTTGCCATCAGAGAAATGATGACATGACTTGCACTTGACTTTGTTTTGAGTGAGGAAGGGCTGTGCAGGGCACCAGCCTCACTTCTCCAGAGCCATCTGAATCCAGTGATCAGATATTTATCAGGATGATCCAGAAGTAACTAAACTATACATTTGTCCTAAAAGAGGGGGATTTAAATCAAAAGTGTCCTGTTTCCTTTCTAGGCTGTTCTTCACTATTTCAATACTATTTTAATTAAAGTTTCTTTATATAAAAGATGAGGCAAATCTCAGTAGTTCTGCATGGATGTCTTTAATTGAAAACAGAGTACAGCTGTATTGTTTCTGGTTGTTTTACTTGCACAGAATATATCTTTTTCAGCTTGGCAATCAAGTGCTACCTGGGGGAACAGTAAACACTTTTTTCTGTATTTTATTAATAATCTTACACATTTCCCCAAAAAGAGCAAAGAAAGAATTTATTGTAAGTCTTGGTCATCATCTCTGGAAAAGTCCATGTTTGTACGTTAGTAGTCTACATGCTTAAGGCTAGGAAATTCTGAGAGGGAGAGGGAAGAAGAAAGGGAGGGTGAGAGAGAGCAAAAAGGAGAGAAAGAAAGGAGAGAAGGAGAAGGAAGAGGTGAGGATGAGGAGAAGGAGAATATGAGGAGGAGTAAAGGTAGAGACAAAATAAAAGCTGGCGCTAATGGGCTGAGATAGGTATGACCTTTGAGGTCACCCCCAAGAGTGAGTGGGATGAAGTACCCCTATGCAAAACATTACTTGGGGGGAAGGAACCAATCTTCTCCCTCAAAATGTTAACTGATAGTTTATATAGGCTAATTTTATTGAGATTGAATTTTATGTTTAGGTTCCTTGATTTGCCTCTGTGCTCTAAGCAGGTCTGTCATTTATTTTAGATCAATTTAGATACACTATTTAAATTTTTATTTCCATGTCTGTCAAGGATTATTTGACTTTTTGTTCCAGTTTCCTGTCACTTTTTCTTTGCTATAGAATTCTGACATACTGTTCATTAGCAATTGACTTTTCTAACAATAAGATCTGGGTACTTGGCCCAGTACCAGCACTGTTTGGTGACCTACAGCAAATCATTTTATTTTCATAGAGTCTTTAAAGTGGCAAATGAAGGGGTTGGAACAAAAGCCTCTTGAAGTTTCTCCTATATTCTTTTTTGTTTGTTTTTTTGATTCTTCTTTTTGGCTTCATTTTAAAAGGAAATTAATATTAATTTTCGAATTTTTCAGTCCAAATGTTCTCCCTCCTGATCCTCTCCCATCCACTGATCAAGCAAGCAATATGATGCCCATTATACATGGAAAGTCTGTTAGATATTCTAAGATTTGAACTTGACAATTCTTAGAATTAAACATTGCAAGGACAGCTTAAATTCCACGTGCCCAAGCAAAATGTTCCTCTGAAGTTCCCCTTGTATCCCAGAGTGAATCTTTGTGTTTCCATATGATATAATAATGGTAGCTAACATTTACATACAACTTACTATGTTCCAGGTATTAAAGTGTCGTATAATTTTTATCCCATTTAATCTTCTCAGCAATCTTGGGAGATAGGTGATGTTATTGTCTCTCTTTTACAGATAAGTAAACTGAGGCAAATAGGACTTAAGTGATTTGCCCAGGGTCACACAGCTGGTAAGTGTCTGAGGCTGGATTTGAACTCAAGTCTTCCTGATTCCTGACTCAGCACTCTATCCACTTTGCTACCTAGCAAAGTACTTTGCTACTCTATCTGACATAACAGCAAGGTGTTTGAAAAAAGTTTTGATGTTAAGGTTGAAGACAATGTAAAGAGTTGTGGGCTAGTCTGGTGGCTCCCCTTTGCCTTGAGAATAAGAAAAACTGCAGTGTTTGGCATTTAGTCTTTTACAATCTGTTCCTGCTCTACCTCTTAGAATCCCTAGGTCTCCCCAAAGTTTGGCTTAAAAGTTACCTCCTGTATACCCTGACTGCTTATCCCTTCCTCCCCAAACTTTGTATTCATCTGGTGTGTGTGTATTTACTTATCTATACATGTACATAAATAGACACACATATTATACATATACATGTTTACTTACATGTTTGCATGTTGTTTCATCTGACAGGATGCAAGTTTCTTATGGGTTGCAGTAATATCATTTTACTTTTCAATAACTGGCACACTATCTGGAACATAGTAGATATTTAAAGAATGCCTATTGAATTACTAGATGAGTGCTTAGTTAGGTGGATTTGGAGGTTGTTGATGAGTAAATATGGGGTAATTTGAAGAAGGAATGTTAACACTACTTGCAGAGGAGGGGGAATGCTATAACTTCCAGTTTTTGTCTCCTGTATCCCCAAATTATTGGAATTTAAAAACTCCTATGGTCTTTTGACCTTGTTCTTAGTGCCCCTGTGAAACTGAACTCCGCTAAATGCCCACAGATTTTTATTCCAGACAGATACTTAATGGGAATCATCAGAGTACTGAATATTGAGAAATTCTTAAGTCTGTATTTAACATGCCAATCTATAATAAACTGAAATATCAGATTCATAGATCAGGGGAATAATTAGATCAACAACACTGAAATTTATCAGTAATGATTTTTAGGTGATAATAGTAAAATCCTTAGTAATAACCCTAAAAAATATAAAACACACATTTATTCCTAAAAAAAAGCTTCTGTGAATGATTCAAGAAAGATAATAATTACTACAATAATATAGACAGAAAGAACCCTCAAAAATATTACAACTGAATACTGTATAACGATAATGACTAAGCTTGTCCCTAAAAAGAATGAGTTGAGAAAATTCACCTCCCTTTCATCATTGCAGAGAAGAGGACTATGCTTACCCATGGCATATATAGTTAGAAAAGACTATCAATGTATTGGTTAGTTTTGCCTTTTTCTTTTCTTTTAAAATCTTTTTTTTTTCACAAGGGATTGCCCCTAGGGGTGTGTGTGTGTGTGTGTGTCTGTGTGTGTGTGTGTGTGTGTGTGTGTACATTTTCAGAAATGAATGTGATGTAAAAAACAAAGGCATCAATATAAATAAGATTTAATCTAAAAGCATTCTTTTGAATATTACAATGATTTTAATTAGTACCTATAATAGGTCAATAGTTCTTGCCTGGGCATGAGGAAAAGGGATTTTCAACTTCTAGAGGAGAAAGGGAGGAGGAGGAGGAGGAGGAGGAGGAGGAGGAGGAGGAGGAGGAGGAGGAGGAGGAGGAGGAGGATGGGGAAGGGGAAGAGAAGAGGAAGGGGGAGGGAGAGGGGGAAGAGGAAAAAGAGGAAGAGAGGGTGTGTGTATGACAGAAAGAGAGAGACAGAGAGAGAGACAGAGAGAGAGAGAGAGAGAGAGAGAGAGAGAGAGAGAGTGCTAGTGAGCTCAGAGAAAGCAAACAGATTACAAAGCTAGGCTAGACAGTAGGTCTACTTGGCTGTAGGTAGTAAACAAGATCAGGTGGGATGAAGGTACAGAATTCTGCTGGGCCATGAAAGAGGAAAAGAAGGCTCAGTCAAGGATGGCTAATTTTTACTATAACCAGAAGAGAGAAGACAACAAAAGTAGAAGCAGAGATAATAAGCTCCAGCTCTCTCAATAAGTAATAGACAGGAGACTTGATAAAAGAATAAAGCCATGTTTCTCTAGTTCTTCATGATTCCTTGAAAGAAGCTGTCCCTCAGCACAGCCAAGGGAGAGAGAGGGACATAGGAACTAAGTGTGGTGGTGGTGGCAAATAGAAGAGGGATTTGTGTTTTGAATTGAAGGCCACTAAAAGTTCTCAAACTGGATGCTAATGTAGACTGACTTTAGCCTTGGGAAGATTGTTTTGCACTTGCATAGAAGATTTATTGGAGTGAATGGTGAGACTCAGCACAGGAACACCAGGTGAGATGTTATGAAAGGTTGATGTATTTTATCTACATGAATAGATAACATGAAATGGATGTGAGAGATTTCATAGAGATATGATCAACAAGGCTTAGTAACTAGATACAGTCTCTCTGTGTGTGTAGAGTGGGGATGGGGCTGGGGAGGTGAGAGAGAGGAAAAGTCCTTAAATAGATTCCGAGGTTATGATCCTTGGTAGCTGATGGCATGGTGGTACCATCATGGAAATGAGGAAATTTGGAGAAGAGGTTGGTTAAGGAAGGAAAATGATGGATTTTTTTTTTTTTTGATATGTTGAGTTTGAGTTCCTGATGGGATGTCTAGGTAGACATATCTATCTAGCAATTGATGATGGTAGTACTGGAGTACTAAGGAGAGTTTAAAAATGGATTTGAAATGATAATTGAACCAGCAGTAACTGCTTAATGAAGATGGAGGTGTGTGGGGAGGAATTTTATGTATTTGCACCTTACCTAAGTGAGGTCACTAAGGAAGTTAATATAGAAAAAGAAGAGACGAGGGCCCAGGAGAAAGGCTTGGTGGGTAGATAGTTATCTTTGGGAAACAAGAAGACATGGATGATGATCCCTGAAAATAATTTGAGAAGGAGCCATATGGTAGGCAAGAGGCTAACCAGGAGCAAACAGTGTCATGGAAGCCAAATGTAATATTCATGAAGATGGAGTGGTCTATGGTAGAGATTTTCAAAACGTAGTCTGTGGATCTCAGGGGTCGCAAAGATCTTTTCAAAACGAGATCCATAAAGTCAACACTATTTTCATCATAATACAAAGGCATTTTAATATCTAATATGGTTAATATTGATAGGCATAATCCACAGAAAATGAAAGCTTTTGGGGAGGGGGGTCATCACTAATTTTTAAAAGTGTAAAAAGATTCTAAGGACAAGAAGTTTGTGACTTGCTGGTCTATGGCCTCAAAAACAGTAGAGAATTCAAGAAGAATGAGGGTGGGAAAAGTCCTTTGGCATTAGCAGTTAAATCATTGGTAACATTTATTTCAGTGAAGCAATGGATTTGGAAACTAGAATGTAAATGATTGAGGAAGAGTATTTGATGAAAACATGAAAGCAGAAAGAGTAGAGACTTTTTCTAAGATTTTGGCAGCAAATGAAAGGAAAGATATTAGATAACAGCTTGAAGGACATTGCAAAAGGAACTAATAGAAATGGAGAGATTTAATATGAGAAAGAGATTGGGAAAATGATCAATGAGTTAGAGCTCTATATGGAAGGGCAGAAAAAGTATCAAAAGCAAATGTAATGATACTAACCTTATTAATAATGATAATAACTGACGTGTATAGCGATTTAAGATTTTTCGAGTACTTTAAATATATTAACCATATGAGTTAGATAACTATAGATATCTCCATTCTGTAGATGAGGAAACTGAGGTTCAGAGTGGTTCAGTGATTTTCCATGGTCACAGAGGTAGTAATTGTTATAGATGGAGTGAGAATCTGTGTTTTGCCTGACTCCAAACCTAGCACACTACCTAAGGGACCAGAGCAAATAAGGAGTAGATGGGTGAAGATTTTAAAGGACTTAGAGATGTTAGAGTCTGTCAGATGGGAGAACTTTTTATAGAATAGCCTCAATTTTCTCTGCAAAATATAATGTGAGGTAATCTATAGAGAGACCGATTAGTAGTGATGATATTTGAGACTCTTGGAGGGAAGAAGGTTTATCATGATAGTTCATTAGGGAAGGAAAAAAGCTAGTATTTATATAATTTTTCCTAAATATTATTTCATTTTATCCTTACAACAACCCTGGGAGGTAGATACTATCCTTATCCTTACTTTCCATGAGGACAATGAGGCAGACCAGGTTAAGTTTTGTTCAGGATCACACAGATAGTAGATGTATAAGTCTGGATGTGAATTCAGATCTTTCTGACTCTAGGGCCAGCACTCTATGTACTGGATCATCTAGCTGCCTACTATGCATCAATGAAGATGAGGGTGTGGTGTGGGGGGAGGGAGGGGGGATTTTATATATCTGTGCCTCACCTAAGACTGATTTGTAGCTCTTTGCCTCATGTTGTCCCTGAACATAAGTCTGAAAAGTTAAGGAGAGTAAAGGGATTAAGAAGAGATACAATTAGAGATGGGGGAAATTAGGGATTTAATTTTGGCTGTGTTGAGTTTAAGATGTATATGAATGAGACATCCAATCTGAGATTCAAGATGAAGTTAGGACAGAAGTTAGGGTTGGAGAAATATATCTGAGAATCATCTGCAAAGAAATAATGGAATTGTAACCAGTGAGATCAACAACAAGAAATGGTACAGAGGGAAAAGAAAAGAGGATCCAGGAAAGAGCCTGGGGGAACCTCCATGATTAATGGGCATGGCCTAGATGAAGATTTGTCAAAGGAAAATGAGAAAGCATGGCCCAATAGACAGGATAACCAGCAGAAAACAGCTTCAATAAAACTCATAGAGAAAAGAGTATCAAGGAGAAGAATGTGATAAATATTGCTGGAGTCCATAGAGAAGGCACAAAGTATGAAGATTGAGAAAAAGTCATTCACTTTCTCAATGAAGAGGTCATTGGTAGCTTTGGAGACAGCATTTTCAGTTGAATGATGAAGTCAGAAGTCAGACTACAAAGTATTAAGAAGACAATGAGAGGAAAAAACATAGAGGGAGCTATTATAGGTGACCTCAAGGAGTTTAACTAGGAAGTGGAGTAGAGATACAGGCTAGAGGAAATGGATTAATCAAGTTAGGGTTTGTTTTTGTTTTGATGGGAAAGACCTAGGTATGTTTGTAGATAGAGAGATAGCCAGGAGACATGAAGCAATTGAAGATAAATAAAGGAATGGTAATGATACAGGGGTCAATCTGTTGGAGATGGGATGAAATAGGATCATGTATTTGTAGAGGGATTTTTCTTAGAAAGTGGAAGGGTCACCTCATTATGTGAACAGGGGTAAAGGAAGAAATAGTAGCAGAAGGCATTGGTATGCTGTAAGATGAGGAGGAGAGAATAAACAAGAGCTCTTTGGAATTAACCTCACTTTTTTTACAGTAATATATGAGGCAAGGTCCTCAGTTTAGAGGGTGGAGAGAGGGAGCTCTGAGAGGCTTGAGGAGGGGTGAAAAAGTTTTGAAAAGCTGCTATAGTGAGCAGGATAAAGAAATAATTAGAGAGGTATAAACAGATTGTCAAAACCTAGTCCCAGTGAGGGTCCAATTTAGGTGATGTATATAAATTTGTAGTAGACCCAGTCATCACAGTTTCATGATTTTTCCTAACTTCGTTCAGCAATAGATAAGTGATAATGAAGATAGCAGATAAGAGAAGTCATCTAAGATGGAGGTTTGGCAGGGAATTATCTTTGGATATTGGGGCAAGGATCTTGAGAGAACAGTATAGAGCTGAAATAGTTTAAGGAGGGATCTAGATGGGGAAGGACAGAGAATGTTGCCAGTGCAGTGTGATGACCTGGAAGAGCAGTGGAGGATGGATGGATTGGAGGTGATAGCAAGGAAAAAGAATAGGGTTTGGAATTTCAAAGCAAAAGGAGAGGTAAAATAACAGCAGATTTTGATCAGATAAAGGATTTTCAGAGTTCATGAATTTAGAAGTGGAAGACTGCTGGTTACTGGTAAGATCAAGATTGTGACCATCTCTGTGTGAAGTTGAGAAGTGGAGTATGTTATGGGAAATGAGTAAATTGAAGAATTGGAAATTTAGTATGCTTGAGGGAGATATCAGTATGTATTTTGAAGTCTCCTAGCATTACAGAATGGCTTTTAGAGGAGAGGAAGACTCTCATCAATTCACTGACATCATAGAGAAAGGAAGGGGAGCATCTTGGGGGTCAATAGTAAACAGCTACTAGAATCTTGATTTCATGATAAACATGAATTGAATGAGCCTTAAAGAAAGAGATGGTTCCTAAGTGGTTGAGGGAGAGTCTGGAAATGGCAGTGGGGAGTGAGGAGTACTCCAGTTCTCTCACCAGACCAATGAGTTGAAAGCTATTGATAAATATGAAACTAGTGCTGGAAAGGGTGGCCAGGGAATCTGGATGTGTCATCAGGAGAGAGCCAGGTGTCAGTGATGGCAAGAAGATGGAGAGATTGAGAAAAAAATAGTTTAAAACGAAAACAGATTTGTTATTTGTGGAGTAGGCATTTCAACGTGCAAAATGGAAAGGAAGAGAGCTTTATAGTAGGACAATGGGGAAGGGAGGATTAGATTGAATGATATGAGAATGTGACTGGTCAGTAGAGGACAGAAAACAGGGTTTGAACATTGGCAGCCAGTTGATCAGAATCACTGGGAGGGGTGGGAGATAATGAAGTGGGAGTGCATTAATCATTAAGGAATCAATTCAGGTAGGTTATCATTGCCCATCCAGGTTCAACTTTCCCATGGAGTTGTACCAGGGCCTCAGATAGCTGTGTAGCTGGAAAGCAGGAATAAGACAATTGCTGTGGGGTTGTAAGAGGTTGGAGAGGGTGCCTGGAGTGTGATGGAGTGGCTGTTTGTGAAGTTGAGGAAACTCCCGTCCTTCCATGCCAGTTGTAGGTGAGGTGAGGTGAGGCGAGGCAGGCAAAGGCTGTGGAGTTGGAGTCTGGAACTCTATATTTTATATGGTTCCTGAGCTTTAAAAAATGTCAAATATGTACATATTTAACTAGGTGGAATAAAGATGGTTTTATGCACACTCATCTATAGCCCAACTGATTCCCCTTGGTGTTTTGCTTAGCAAGATTACACTAATGTGGTAAGATCTGAAACCATTAAATTAGTCCTCAAATTAGCTCATAGTTACTTTTTTCTAGTATGTAATGTTTAAAAAATGGTTCTCAAATTTAGACCCACCAAGATTATATCCAGCCCATAAAATGTATATTAGTTCTTTCGACATTCATGAATGCTGCTAACTTATCTAGCCATCCTCAATTCTCTACTTCTCCTTATATTACTAGAGAAAAAGAATGTTGGTATCTGCTACCAGCTCCAATATCCAGAAGCCGTGATTTCAATGAAACCAAATGAAATGGAAATGAAAGACAGATAATATTCAGTTTTATGTATGTTTTTTGAATCACTTAAACATATTAGACTTAGAGCTGGAAAGAACCACAAAGATTTTGCATCATTAAGAAAAATCTTACATAGTTCTAGGAATTCTGTTTTGAGGGCAATGTATTAATATAACTATATGAACTGACATAGATCTATTAATCATTTACATATTAAAGAGTTAGCATATTCTACCAATTTTAAAGGGGGCAGGACTGATAGTGATTTCTACTTCATTTCCAAAGCATCCTTCACAAAACTGAAATTGCCTTAAAGAATATATAATTGTAAAGTCAGAGTAGGTTAAAGACTAATTTTTTTAATCTGATATCAATTAAATGAACACACAGGTTGAGAGATGCAGAAAATTTGTTCTCCTGAAGAAGATGTTTAAAGTGTTATTCTGGGAAAATGGAAAAGCAGAAATTAGATTAGACTAACATTTTATGCTGTATTTTTATAATAAATTCACAAAATACATGCAACATGAATATTAAATATAATGATAAAAATTGGACCAGCAGACTATATATCCCTTGTAATTATAATTAGGGCATGGATTCTTAAACAGCATATGATAGATATGATTACAAAAGACAAAATTACATGGAATTGGAAAGCTTCTGCACAAACCACACTAATGCAACAAAGATAAGAAGGAAAGAGGTTGAGTGTGAAACATCTTTATATGAAATATCTCTGAAAAAGGTCTGATATCCAAGATAGACATTCATAACAAAAATGTGTAGACCAAAAATCATTCTCTCATAGATAAGTGATCAAAAGATATGAACAAATAGTTCTCAAAAGAATTTCAAGCTATTAACAACCATATGACAGAATGCTTCAAGTCACCAACATTAATAGAAATATAACCAAAAAATCCTTAAGTTTTACTCCATCTCTAGCAAACTATCAAAGAAGACAAGAGATGGAATACTTTTTGGAAATATCAGTATACATATATATTTTTAGTAGAGTTGCATATTGATTCAACCATTCTGAAAGTCAATTTCAATTTAATTTGAACAGAACTACTAAAATACCAAAACCTTTTGATTCAGTGTGCAACTATTAGACATATATGCAAGAGGTCAATGATCTCTTTGTGGTACTTTTTGTAATAGCAAAGAACTGTTAACAAATTATATGACCATTGATTAGGGAATTGTTAAACACATTGTGTACACAAATGCAATGCAATATTTTTGTGTTGCAAAAAATGATGAGTATGATGGGGATAGACAACCATGGGAAGACATATTATCAGACGCAAAGAGAATAATCAGAATCGAGAAAATTTATGTAATTCCTTCAATAGTGCAAATGGAAACAATAACAATCACAATAATAAAACAATGAAAACTGACTTATGAAATTATAATAATCAACCTTTGTACTAAGGAAGGCAAACCAATTACTTGTTGGTTGTTCTGCTTTTGTCTAAGAGAGAGAGAGCATCAGTATATATTTCAAGTCCTCCATCACTACTGTCATGCCTCTGTGCCAGACTTATAATTCTTATCTTAATTACCTTTGTATTTCTTCCTTAGGCCTAGGTCATCTCCAGCATACTCCTGACCATATCAATTCTGTTTCTTCTTCCCAAATACTCCCTACCCCCTAACTCTTGGATTTGTCTATATATAACTTTAAGAAAATTCTAAATTGGTCAATGCATTCCCTATGCTTCTATATTTCTTTCTATAGAGGGCTCCTCTCTTCCTCATAAAAGTGATTAGCTTTTTATCATCATAATTTGATTATTGTTATTTCTATAATTCTTCGACTATGTAACCCTGCAGAATTTTAAACTTTGGGATCTTAACCTTGAAAATTTTATTTGACATGCATTCTCTCAAAGTCTAGGGTAGTGGTGGGGAATCTTTGGTCTTGAGGCTGTAGGTTTCCCACCCCTGGCTAGAGCAGATTGTCCCTGATTTTCCTCTCCTTTCTCATAAACTTTAAGTTCTGCTGGTCAATTTACCTCAGCATTTCTTTCTGTTCTACTTCAGCCAATAGTTCTAACTCTTTGGTCAGAAGCAGATCCAGAATATGATTTCCCATTGTTTCTTCTATCTTTAGAAAAATAAAATAATTATTTAGCTAAGTCAGGAGCTGTCTCTATGCCCGCAGCAGAAGAACAGATATTTTAAATGTCACATCACTCTTGCATAGTATATTCTTGTTAAGTTTTGGGATCTTTTCCCAAACTTATCACCCATTTCCTTATTTTTGATAATAGTTCTGTTGCTCTGATGATCATAAAAAATTCCCATATTCATATGGATTTACCAGTGATTTCTACCAAATATTTAAGGAACAATTAATGCCAATAAAATATAGATTATTTTTAAAAATAGGTAAGCAAGAAATCCTACAAATTCCTATTTTGACATAAATATGGTTTTGATGTCTAAACCAGGGACAGTAAAAACAGAGAAAGAAAACAAAAGAGCAATTTCCATAATTAATAGCAATGCAAAACTTTTAAATAAAGTACTAGCAAGGAGATTACAGCAACATGTCTTAAAAGTTATTACCAGTTGGGATTTATACCAGGAACAAAGAACCATCTCAATATTAGTAAAAGCTATGAGCATAATTGACTATATCAATAACAAAACCAATAAAAATCATATGATTATATAAGAAGTAGCAGAAAAAGCCTTCAACAATATATAATACCCATCCCTATTAAAAAGAATAGAAAAGATAGGAACAAATGGAACCTTTCTTAAAGTAAGTATCTTTCTGAAATGAAGAACAAACATTATCCATGATGGGGATAAACTTGAAGCCTTTCCAGTAAGATCAAGGTTAAAGCAAGGGTGCTTATTTTCACCACTATTATTCAATATTGTTCTAAAAATCCTAACTATTGCAATAAGAGAAGAAAAAGAAATTGAATTTATCACTCATGGTACACAAATCATAAAATTAGACAATCTAGATAATCAGCTCAAAATAGTTGAAACAAAGAACAACTTTATCAATGCTGCAGAATATAAAATAAGCCCCTGTAAGTCACGTGCATTTCTATACACTGCCAACAAAACCCAGCAGCAAGAGATAAAAGAGGAATTACATTAAAAACAAACTGCAGATAAAATAAAACTTTTGAAATTCTATCTGCCAAGACAAATCCAGGGATTATATAAACACAATTATCAACCACTTTTCATACAAACCAAGACAGAGCTAAACAACTGGAGAAATTTTAATTCCTCATGTGTAGGCTGAGCCAATATAACAAAAATGATAATTCTCCCTGTTAATTTACTTATTTAGTGCCATATCAATCAAACTTCTGAAAAATTAACTTATAAAGCTAGAAAAAATAATAAAATGTATCTGGAAGAACAAAAGGTTAAGAATATCAAGGGAATCAATGAAGAAAAAAATATGAAGGAAGGTAGCCTAGCAGTATCAAGTTTCAAACTATATTACAAAGAGGTAATCATGAAAGCAATCTGGTACTGGCTAAGAAATATAGTGGTGGATCAGTAGAATAGATGAGATATACAACACACAGTAGCAAATTGCCATAGTAATCTAGTATTTGACAAATCCAAAAATCCAAGCTTTGTTTTATAATTTCTTGATTTTTCATAAAGTCATTAGTTTCCATCTGCTCCATTCTAATCTTTAAGGAATTATTTTCTTCAGTGAGCTTTTGCACCTCCTTTTCCATGTGGCCAATTCTGCTTTTTTAGGGCATTCTTCTCCTCATTGACTTTTCAGATCTCTTTTGCCATTTGGGTTAGTCTATTTTTTAAAGTGTTATTTTCTTCAGCATTTTTTGGGGTCTCCTTTTGTAAGCAAGTGACTCGTTTTTCATGATTTTCTTGTTTCACTCTCATTTCTCTTCCCAATTTTCCTCTACTTCTCTTACTTGATTTTCAAAATCTTTTTTGTGTTCTTTCATGACCTGAGATCAGTTCATATTTTTCTTGGAGGCTTTGGATGGAGAAAATTTAACTTTGTTGTCTTCTGTTTGTATACTTTGGTCTTCTTTGTTACCAAAGTAAGATTCTATAGTCTGATTCTTTTTCCAGTTTTTACTCATTTTCCCAGCTATTTACTTGACTTTTGAGCTCTTTGTCAAGGTAGTTCTCAGCTTCCAGTAGGCTTTGGGGATGTACTGTCAGCCAATCAATCCCCCAACAATCTGTGGGCTTAGAGCACCAGAAACAGTGCCTGCTGCTGTTGCTGCTGCCCCTGAAGCTGCTGTAGGCTCTCCTCAATGTATTCCTCTCCCCACTCTGCAACCTTGAGTCTAGGGCCCAACCACTCTACTCAGGTTTTCTCCACTGACCTTTCAAATTGTCCTCAGTGTTTTGTGATTGCAAAGTCTGGAAACCACCACAAGTATCCAAGATTAAGTCCCCCCAAGACCAGCTCAGGTCCTGTCTGTGTCATTGTGGCCCAGGTTGCCCTGTGCTTTGCTGCCAGAGTGATAGATACTTCCTGGTAACCTTCTAGAATATCTTGGACTAGAGATTTGCTTCATTCTATCATTCTGTGAGTTCTGTAGCTCCAGAATTTGTTTTAAACCATTTTTTTTACAGATATTAGACTGGTTTTTTGGGGAGAGCACTAGCAAGTCCTGACTGTTACTCTGCCATCTTGGCTCTGTCCCCAGGATCCAAGCTTTGGTGGTAAAAACTCATCATTTGAAAAAAATTGGTGGGAAAACTGCAAAGTAGGTTAATGGAAACCAGGTATAGATAAACATCTCACAATTTATACCAAGATAATGTCAAAGTGGATAAATGATTTAGACATAAAGGATGATAGCATAAGTTAATCAAGGGAGCATGAAAAATTTTACCTGTCAGATCTCTTGATAAGAGAATAGTTTATGACCAAATGAGATAGAAAGCATCATGGGAAGTAAAGTAGAAAATTTTGATTACACAGAGTTAAAAATCATTTGCACAACTAAAATGAAAGCTAAAATTAGAAGGAAAATAGGAAATTATGAAAAAAATTAAGGCAAATTTCTCACTTCTCAAATATATAGGGAACTCGAGTCAGTTTTAGAAAAATAAGAGCCAATCCCCAGTTGATAAATGTTCAAAGGATATGAATGGGCAGTTTCCAGAAGAAGAAATCAAAGCTATCAATAGTCACATGAAAAATGCTCTAAATCACTACTAATTAGAGGAATGCAAATTAAAACAACTCTGAGGTACCACCTCAAATCTACCAGACTGGCTAACATAACAGAAAAGGAAAATGACAAATACTAGAATGAGTGGAAATATTGGGACACTAATAGAGGTAGAGTTGTGAACTAGTCCATCCCTTTTGGAGGACAATTTGGAACTATGTCCAAAGAGTTGCAAAAACCCTTGACCAGCAATACAATTACTGAGTCTGTATCCCAAAGAGATCAAGGAAAAGGGAAGATGATCTATTTGCATAAAAATTTTATGGGAGCCTTTTTTTTGTAGTGACAAAGAATTAGAAATCGAGAGGAGGCTTATAAATTGGGTAATGACTGAACAAATTGTGATGTATGATTGTATACAATACTGTTGTGCTATAAGAACTGACAAGCAGGATGGTATCAGAAAAACCTGAGAAGACTCATATGAACTTTTTCAAAGTGAAGTGAGCAGAACCCCAGGAGAAGAACACTGTACACAGTAATAACAGTATTGTAAAGATGATCAGCTATGAAAGACTTAGCTTCAGTGGTCCAACACAATTCCAAGGACTCATGATGAACAGTACTATCCACCTCCAGAGAAAGAACTCTAAATGCAAATTGAAATGTTATTTTTAAGCTTTATTTTTCTTGGATTTTGTTTGTGTTTTCTTTTGTAACATGACTAATGTGAACATACATTTTGCATGACCTTACATGTATAATCACTATCAAATTGATTGCCCCCTAAAGGAGAGGGGAGGGGCAAGATTGAGGGACAGAATTTGGAACTCAAAATTAAAAAAAAAAGATTGTTAAATTTTTTCTCATGTAATTGGGAAATATTTAATGAAATAAAATATATTAAAAATTAGAAAAAAAGAAAGTACATCTACTCCTGGAGAGGGTGGCAAAAGAATTAGTGTCATCATAAAAGAAGAAAGTGTCAGAGAATGCCAGAAGGTAGAAGGAGTTTGAAAGGAAAAAGCTTAAAAAGAGAGAATGCTTATTATTATAAAGCTGGCATTTCAGAGGGCACCGTAGAAGTGCCAGGGAGAACTGGAGGAGGAAATTGAATGGAGGAAGATGTAAACAAAGGAGTGGACAGTTGCAGATGGGGAATGAGATTCATGCACATATGTGATACACTTGTGTATATATGTCTGATACATGTAAGTACATATAATTTCATAATGCTTTTTTGGAATATCGTCTCCTGTTGATGAAGGCTCATCTTTACTCATGTTTTTCTTTCTATGCTGTACCTACTACTGCTTGTGGTATCTGGCTTGGAGGATAGTGTAGGCAATATTTTTTCCTTCTCTGTCCTTTTTCAGTTTAAGCCTTGTGGCTCAGATTCATAGGAACAAACACACGTATGTAGGTATATATGCCTACACACACACACACATACATGTAGGCAAATACATTTATGTATATATATATATATACACACAGATATATATGTATATGTGTACATATACATATGTTTATATATTTGTGTGCATATTTTATCCTTCCACTGGCTCTTGTTACATACAATCCATACTTAATCAAGAGTCTGTCATTCCTATATTTTAAGTGATGATACAGAAATCCAAAACCTGTTCTGACAATCTTTTAATCACTTCTTTTCTTTCCTCAAACTGTATTTCTCTTTTGAAGTCTCTGTCTTAAATTGAAAATCTGAGTGAAGAAAACTACTTGTTTCCCTTCCATCTTCAGTTTCTTGCCAAGGAAATCATAATCCCTCAAATTATTTTCATATTCTTTCTTATGAGGTCATTTCAACGTGTATTACTAAAAGCAAGTAGCAATGGCTAGGCTGGATAAGTTTTAGAATCATCTTCTTTATCCCCTGGGATACAAGTACAAGTACAAGCTCTGTACTTGGAGTTAGGAAATTAGGGAGATCTGTGGTTAAATCTTACCTCAGACACATACTAACCATAAGACCCTGGTCAAGTCATTTAACCTCTTTGTGCTTTGGTTTGCTTATCTATAAATGGGGATAACAGTATCACTTATCAATCTGGGTGGTAATAAGGATTACATGAAGTAATTCTCATTCTCTCTCCCTCTCTCTCTGTCTCTCTCACATTCTCTCACTTACACACACACACACACACACACACACACACACACTCTCTTTCACACACACATAATATATATGTGTATATATAGATATATATGCACTTTGTAAACCTTAAAGCACATTAGAAATTAAATGTTAGCTATTATTTCTTGTTCTTCCTCCTCCTCCTTTTCCTTCTCTTCTTCCTTCACCCTCAAGAACACTTCATTTCTCTTTTTAATCTGGAGACTATAGAATGGATTTCCAGGACAAGTTCTGGTAGGTTTACACTGAGTCACTCACATTGTCTTTGCTGGATCTCCTTAAAACTGATAGCAGTTGCTTTGAAATTCCCCATCAGGAATGTGAAACAATTGTTCTGTGAAGCCAGTTGACCCATATGGGTATTGAACCTGTGACCTTAGTGTCACTAGCACTCTGCCTCAGCTAAATCAGTTATTGGGTTCATCACAAGCTGTCATTTCAATATCCCTCCAGGGGGGACATTTTAAAGGTCTAGTGAATTTCTGTCCCAGAAATTCTATTTTGTGTGACCTGAGGTATGATCATTCAGAAATTTTAGGGATGGGGAAATGCACATCATGAGCTGGAAACATGCTCAGAGACTACCTAATCCAACCTCTTATATTTTTATAGCTATGGGGCTTACATAAATGAAGTACCTTGTCATCTTGCAGTATTGAGTTGGTTCTCAAACCATTGAGGTTATTCTTAGATGCAGACTATGCCAGCCCTGATAATGGTACAGAATAAAGCATATCTGTTTCATTCCAAACTTTTTTGGAAAGGTTTATTATGGTCAAAAGACTAGCACCAATTTCTGGAACCAGGTCTATATTCTAACCAATACTTTCTAGTTAGTTTCTACATTCGAAGAAAAATAGCTTGGGAAAAAAGAAAAGACTCATAAAATAGGCTATAAAAAGCCTAAGGGAGCATTTTAAAAGCGGGAATGATGGCTTTGAAGGAATCGTAACACAATTGGCGAGACAGTGGAGTTGTGTCTGAAGGTTGTGATGTGCTTGCATGTCTTTGAAAGTGTGAGAAATGTAGATGGCAATTTTCAGCACATACTGTGAGCTAGAGCGTTAGTACTAAAAAGAGACTTCAGAGAAGGGAATGATAGTATCTTAAACTAGAGGGTTATTTCATTTAAATTGCATAATCTAAAAGTGGTATTTTAGCTGTGTACTATGGAGAAATAGCTTTTATATTTTTAGTGTTTTGTATTGAAATGAATAACCTTTACCATGATATACGTGCATTTGTTTATACTTTCTGAGCTATTAATATGATTTAATTAGCAATTCCTAGCAAAACTTTTTACAGAAATGAATATTCTATGACTATAGATTAGATAGGAACACATTATTCTCTCCCATCAATGGGGATATAGCAAGAAGTAATGGATTTAAATTGCAATGAGGAAAATACCTTACATATAAGGAAAATATGAATGGAGTAAGCTCCCAGTTACCATTATGAGAGATATTCTAAGCTGACATGAAAAGGAATGACCCCGTTTTAAGGATCTGGAGTTATACATCCCTTTGAAAGTCCTGTATCTTCAATTCCCAAATTGATTCTAACAATATATTGTGGTAAATGTAAGCAGGAGTTAAGTTGGAGGTGAGATAAAAGACTTGAGCTGAACCTCAGTTACTTGTGTGATATAACCTAATTCGACTTCAGTAGCCCGAAAATTTACCTAGTGCTGCCTGTCAACAGGCTGCATTTTACAAGGGTATTATAAACTACTTGCTAAACAAAAATCTATGTTGGCCTTTTATGATAAGCTAATAATGTTATATTGCATTAACATATTTTTCATCAAGATTGTTACTTACAGCTCACTAATAATTTTCTTTCCTTTTTAATAGGTTTGGTGACTTGTGATGAAACTTTAAATGTTCTGTGTGGTATTTGACAACTGGTTTTGCACTCAAAGAATGGGCAAAAACTTATATGATTTGTCTATAATTAAATATTAAGAAACATCACATTAAATATTTAACTCATTTTTTTGAACTGCAACAGAGTAGTTGAGAAATGTGAAACCTTCCTCTTCACTTAGAGGGACACAGGCTATATAACAAAATAAATTATTTAAGCCTTTATTATTATTTAGACCTATCATCCAGTAATGGGGATGATAGGAATATCTTTTCCTGCAACAGATAGCACCAGAGTCCTACAACAACATGCTACTATGAACCCAAAAGTCAAACTCTAAAATGACGGGATTATTTTTAACACAATAAATCATACATATGCTATGTTATCGTGTTTTTATGACATAGTTTTGATTGTACCCTGGACCTGCTCATGTCTCCTGAAGTATAACCAACAAAAATCATTATAAATCCAGTGTACAAAGCAGGTGTTTGTCCTGCCCCCAGCACCAGTATGATAAAAGGATTCTAATGTCATTGGAAGAGACACATTTTGCATCTTAGTCATTTGGATTATGTGCCAGAGAATGTTAAGGCTAGAAATGAAAAGAGCATGATTTGTATTCTGTTTAAGTTAATGAGGATCAATAAGAACCTTTTCCTCAAGTTTGGCTTTGGGGCATTTCAAGAATGTTTAAATATTTCTCAATTCAGATGGCTAGATGCTGAAGAGATAATAGTGCTACCAGATGTGTGTGTGTGTGTGTATGCATGTATATGTGTGTGTCTATGTCTGCCTGCACCCACATGGGCACAGATTATTTGAAGCCCTTTGAAAGTTCCAGATTGTAGTGCAAAATGGGAGGACGATGTGCTCAGAGACTTTTCCTACAGGGAAGATGTAACTCTTGAGTCATTTATAGTTGGCTGTCTGTCCCTCTTCATGTTGTCACCTTTTCCTATGTGGAATCCCTTGGTGACTTATTTTCTGCTTACTTTGAAAATCGACTGTCTTTCCTTTTGGGCTTGCTGTGGTCATTGAGACTGATGGAGATGCAACTGGTAAGGAGCTAGGAGTTTGTGTTCCTTGGGGCAGGTGGTGAGGGGGGGAGGAAAATCATGAAGCCAGATCACTGAACAGTATTTCTGAGGCCACTGGCTACCGCTGCTCTTTTCTCTCTCCTTCTGGAAAAGCACAAGCATGGAACCCTGTTATAGTCTTACTTCATTCCCTATGGGGAATCAATCAATTAATTAACAATTACTGTATTTCATCAACTCTCTTCTCACTGCCTGACCTTCATGTGACTGCCTAGATGCCTGCCAATGTTATTACTAAACAGACTAATTATCAGACAAGAGAGTTTAGGATATAGTTTGTACCAGAATTAGAAAAAATCAGTTAAAGATAGTCTCATGTGACAGATAAGAATGCCATATGAGCCCATTCATTCATTCATTTGCTTAATAAACTTTAATTAAATTCTTACTTTGGGAGGTACTTGCGAAAATGAAAAGCTATGAACAAAATAGTCCCTTCCCTTACGGATCTTAAAAACACACATATAGGTAACAGTGGTACACAGTAATACGTGATATATATTAAAGCAGAGTAAAATTGTGTGCTGTTTAATTGGTGGAAATCAGTGAAGGCTTCATGTAGGAGGTAATACTTGTGTTGAGCCTGAAGAGATTAGCAGAAATCAATAGGCAAAGAGGAGAAGGAGGGTCATTATAGGGGTAAGAAACTACAAGAATAGGACAGAGGTGTAACGGTCTAGACAACGTTTAGTGGGCAGTTCCAGTATAACCAGACTGTAGTATACAAACATGGTAAGAAAATCTGAGTGGACTGAGAATGGCACCAGAGTGTAAAGAGCTTTTTCATATTACATAAATGAATTTGACCTCTATTTAGGCAATAGGAAGCCACTGAAGATTTTTGAACAGGGAAGTGATATGGCTAAATCATATGGAAGACTGTTCTGGTAGTGGGTAAATTGAAAGCAGAAATACAATAGCGGTAGAAAGGTCTATTAACAGTCTATTACAACAATCCTGACATCAGCTCAGACATCTCATTTCTCACCTGGCTGCACTGCTGGGAACCTTCTCTAATTGCTTTCTTCACTCTGCCTCTAATTCAGACACCTTTCTGCCCTGTCCCCTTTCACTTTTCAGCTTCCTTTTATGTTTTGTCTTCCCCATTAGATTGTGTGCTCCATGAGGGCAAGAACTGCCTTTCTTTTTTTTTTTTCTTTTTGTAGTGAAGACAAATACTAGGGTGTAGGAATGAGCAAAGGAATATTAATAATGTTTATGTAAGATCCTTGAAAGCAGAGGCTGTTTTGATTTTGTTCTCAAGTCCCTAGCATGGGAGCCTAGACTATATTGACTGTATAAGAAATACTTGCTGAATGAATTTTTGAACTTAGAGCTGGAAGAGATGTTAAAGATATATTAATGAAAAAATAAGCTCAAATCAAAAAAGTGATTTATTGAAGAGTCACAAAGATGGTGTAGTCATAACAATGTCAGAGTTAAAACTAGATTCTCTAGCTCCAAATTCAGGGCTCTTTCTAGGATAAAATACTGAAAGAGCTGGAATAAAGAGACTATAATGATACTTTTTCATCTTTTCTTTCCTTTTATTAATTTTTATTATTTAGGTCTCAGGGCCATTCCCCTTGCAACACTTTGTTAACTAAAAGTCTGTCTTCTGTTAATATTAATCTCACCTGACCAAACCTGACTCCTAGAATAAAAACATTAAGGGAAGACTGACATTCCTCTAATAAAAGCGGATGGAGAATTTCAGCTCTCCAAAGTGATTTGCTATTTGTTAGCTCTCCTAACCAACTGTTTAAGGAAGGACTTCCTTGACACTAGTTTTTTTTGGTTATCTTGGTGACATATAAACCTTCCCCTTCAATTAGCTTGTTGTGAATCTTCCAAATGTAGTTTAATCTCTAACCTGACTTATTTTGTCTAGAGTCTATGTAACTACGTTTGTTTCCTTAG
Organism: Notamacropus eugenii; assembly: GCF_028372415.1. NCBI lineage: Eukaryota > Metazoa > Chordata > Mammalia > Diprotodontia > Macropodidae > Notamacropus > Notamacropus eugenii. The sequence continues at coordinate 296,875,938 of NC_092876.1, read as the reverse complement.
GGAATGTATAAAATTGTAACTTTGATTAACTAAGTTTGTTCAACTTTTATGACATTGAAGGAGGCATGGGATTACGAATTTGTCTTTTCTTTAACTTTTATGTCCTAAGAGGAATGTACAAGATGGCAATATGTGAAAGAATTATTTCTCTTTCACTTTTATATAATTTTGTCAATTAGAAGCTTTTTTGAATCTTAATCTTCATTCACATTTAATTTTTATCTGAGCTCTGAACCTATGTGTATGCATAATAAAATCTAAGTTTAACTTTTATAATTTCTGCATTGTGGTACATCAGTTTTGGCAGCAGTTACCTACTGCATGATCTCAGAAAGAAGATACTTTCCCAAAATAAAACAGAATGAAAGAAGAAATGACAGGACGGATGACTGAATATGAAAGAAGATGGGAGAGTCAGAGATTCATTAAGGTTTCAAAACTTATGAGACTGGGTGAATCATGTGAACACTACCGGAAATACTGAAGTCCAATAGGGTATACTGGTTTAAAGGGAAAAGGGATGAACTGGCTTAGAGAGCACTAGGTCTTTGGGTTTTTTTTTCCATTTTGTCGGAGGCTTCATGTAGCCATAAATCAGTTGCAGTAAAAATGAAGTTCTGTGAAATGATCACTGAAGTGATGCTGATCACTGCTGCTAAGCATTATGGGGACAGATGCTTAAAGTTTCCCTGGATGTCTTCGCCAGTGCATCTAACCTTGCACTGACTGATTCCTCTGCTGCTATTTCATTACTGTGCTTCTTAGAGAGAGATTTCCAGGGAGAACCTGACAAAAAACACTGGCTGCTGAAGTACAGGTAAATGCATCCCTTATTTCTATTGCCAAATGTATCTTGGCTAAGAAGTTACAGAAGTTGGATCTGATTTTCTTGCAGTTGATAACTTGTAAATAATTTGTTCATGGGCATGGCTTTATACAATTTATTTGATAGAATACTTTGGAGTTGGATCATAATCACTTCATGGTTTTTGAGTACCTAATTTCATTTGGTAAATATGAGTCCTATCTAGCAGTTCATGGAATCATAGATTAAGACCGAAAAAAAAACCTCAGAAGACTAGTTCAAATTCTTCATTTGGTAGATGAAGGAGCTAAGTTCCTGAGTTACCCATGTCCTAATGGAAACAAGAACTAAATTCAGGTCCTCTCATTCTAAGTTCAGTATTCTTAATCCTACTATGCCATTCTGTCTTAGCCATAAGGTTTGGCTTCCATTTAAAGAGAAAGCTTCCATTTCTCACTGGAGTGCACTATATTTTCTTCTCTGATTAACTTCTCCACCATGCCCCGAGTATGGTACTATCCCTCTTTCTTTTTAGATTTCCTTTGGTTTTGCCTTTTCCAATTAGATTATGAGCTCCATGAGGGTAAGGACCTCCTTTTTTTGGTATCCCCAGTGCTTAGCATAATGCCACAGCACATAGTAGGTACTCAGTAAATGTCTAATGCCTGTTTACTCTTATTGATGGTACTTACATATTATATTGTCTTATAATTTTTTGTGAATGAATCCTATATTTCTGCTAAATTATGAATTCCACAAGAGCACAAATGATCATGGCTTGCCTAAACCACTGGACAGTTTTGAGCACAATTTTTCATTTTTTAGACATGAAAAATATTTTTAATTGAATTGAAGATGATAGGTTATCTTAGGATTTGGTAATGTTCATTATTGTTCTGGCGTCTTCAGGTCAATAGTGGGCACTTTGTATCCTGGCACCCCCTTCTTATGCTAAATCTGAGATCTCTAGTCTTGGCAAGTTGATCTGTTATTCAACATTGGACCAAGAAGCAATGTCATGAAACCGGTTAAAACATCCACTGGCAGGCTTGATGTTGATTGACAACTCAGTCAACTAGGGACTGATAGAAAGAGGCAGAAAGATTGATTTCCTGCTCTTTTATCCTTATAAGCCCCATAACTATTCTGGAGAGTTCATTGGTATTTTTCTTTTGGAAGGAGGGCCTTGTAAAACATATATCATGTAGAAGGGATATAGGAGTCTTATTAAGCTGGATATGTGATTCAATGTACATTTTTACAATTATTCTTTCAAATACATTTAATTCTTCTTAGAATGAAGATTAGAGATGGAAACAATTTGGAAGAGAGGAATAGAGGCTTTGTTTCATCAGGTTTTGAATTATTGTATTATCACATAATGAAAGTTATGATTATCAATGTTCTCCAGAGATTTTGAGGTGGGTGCAGTGAACAGAGAAAGAATATGGCATTTAGAGCATGGATTTGAATTCTGGCTCTGACTCTTAATACCTATGTGACCTCAGGTGAGTTAATTTACCTCTCTGGGCCTTAGTTTCCACATCTATAAAATGAAGTCATTGACCTGGATGATCTCTAAGGCCCCTTCTGGCTCCAATATCCTACTTTAAATTTTAATGTCTCCTTGTATTGTTGGGTCAACTGAGAAAAAAAATTCTCCTCTCTAACTTCTCTTCTGAGGTAAAAGTTTTGTTCCAGACCCCCTTTCCTAAGGTTGCTAGAAACAATGTTAGTTTCATGCCTAAGTTTTAGGGGCTTTAATTTCAGAAATGTCTTTAGATAGTTTATATATTCTTAAGGCAATAAATTAAGAGGAGCATGAGGCAAAAGCCTTTCTTTTTTCAGTTTTCCTTGTGTTGTTATATTAACACCTGAGTTCACGGTCCAGAAACACTTTTCCTGAAAAGCAGAGCAGCAAAGTTGAACCTTGAATTTTCAGTAGAATAGTCTTTCAAAGAAATTGTTCCTGCCAAAAGAGATGGGAAACAGACCCAAATCATTTGTTTCAGGCCTTTCTCCCATCTGCTGAAGGAAGTGAAATCTCTTTTAAAATGTCTCTGAAGGACCATAAAAGTGGTTACTGAATATAACAGGAGAGCACCAGTGATACCTGTGCCAGTTTCTAAGCTACCTCTGAGAATTTCTCTTTCTTCTTGTGCCATAAAAGTTATCTGAAGATATATCTTGGCCAAGATGTAAAACTATGGGCAGATCATTTCTTCTGCAGCTGGAGAAACTATTGTGGTTTATTTGGGAATGTCTTAATCAAGCTTCTCATTCTTTACTGCTATATGTTGGTTTATATGATGAATAACTGCTACATCTCCTAAAGTGATAGTTTCTGGAATTTCCATGGTCATCACACTTTAATTCCTAGAGGTTTTAACATTGGGTATATTGCAGTTTAGATCTGTATGTCCTTTGCTAGTTCATGTCAGTGTCATCTATTTTAGTGAAAGGTTTTGAAGACAGATACTTCTAAAAAGTATACAGAATAATGCCAAAAATATTTAGGGTCTTGAGAAGTAGATGATGACACTAGATTATAATACTAAATTATCTTCTTGAAGAAGCACTAATTAAGCACATCTTAATATTGAACTTTTAACTCAAACTAGATGTCCTGTAGACATCTTAAACTCAACATGTTCAAAACTGAACTCATTCTCTTTCCCCCAAAACAATCGCAGAGAGATTCCTATTCCTGCAAAGATTGCCACCATTCCCTCAGTCTCCTAAGTTTGTAACATCCTTATATGAAGTTCTGTGTGAATTTTTTTCTGCTCTAAATTAAAGTCAAATAAAGTTAATTTTGTTTCAGGGGTTTCATGATGCTTCTTGAAATGGCCAGTGACATTGTGGAATGGAAGAACTACAATTGGGGAATTATTGGTATCAAGTAGGGGTTCTTGAACTTTTTGGAGTCGTAGATCCCTTTTGTAGTATGGTAAAATCTATTTTCTTAAATTCATAAAATAAAATGTATAGGATTGCAATAGATATCAATTATATTGAAATATAGTCATACCAGTTTACCTGTCTGTCTATCTATCTTTATCTACCTACGCAGCTACCTACATATCTACCTATCTACCTACGAACCAATTCATAGATCCCAGGTTCAGAACCTCTGGTTCTAGAGGCTAAAATCATTTGATTAGTGATTCTTAAACTTTTTGATCTGCAGACACATTGGGGAATGAAATCCCAAATTACTCTCACTCCATCTGTCCCAGATAACTTTTTGGGAATTAATGTGACAAATAGGAGTTAGAGGAGATTATCTCAAGGGCCCTTTGAGCTTTGTATAAATGATCTTTAAGATAACAGTATTGGTTTTGGAAAGTTTCTATGAAGTGATGTGTTATATAAGAAAACCACTATTTCATAAGAGAAACAAAAGCATAGCCCTTGTATTATAAATAGAGATTAGCTTCTGGGCAACTGATAGTTACCAGATGAGTTGAAGTTGATCATATTGGTACTACAAAAGAGAATTGTTCTTGTTTATTAGTCATTAATTTACCTTGTCATGTGCATCAAGATGGTTTCTTCAATTTCTTCCACCAAGTATGTAGTAAGCATCTCCTATGTGTGAGGCACTTTACTAGGGGCTAGTGAAACAGAAGCACAAATGGCACAGTCCCTGACTCCATGATGCTTATATCTTACTGGAATAGAAATCGGTTTTTTGTCTAGGAGTTTTTTCCTCTCTAGGCATGCTTATTAGCTTTTACTGTGAAAGGGTAAAGAAAATACAACTGATGGTGCAATGTTGACCTCGTATTTGATGAATAAGTTACTTGCTAAAACAAAGTCTAAGTTACTCACTAAAACGAATTTCCTGAAAGGAACATCAATTCTAAACATAGTGCCTCAAAGGTTTTAGTGGGTGGTTCTGTATCTATTCATATAATTCAGGGAGAAGAAAAAATGAATAGTGACAGCTGGCAGCATGCCAAAAGCACATCATGTTATACCATTTAAATAAATTGAATTAGAAGATAAAAATAATAACATTATGGGATAAGCATAAAACGTGGTGCATTTACAGGTGTCCACTTCTGTTTAATTACCCATGCCCCTCTTGAAGCCTGTTTTTTTTGGCCTTACTTTCTGATGAATTTTCAGTGACTTTTTCTTGTGTGTGCTCCTTTGGGATAAAGAAAAATATTGGCCCAAGTGTTGAACAATCTTTCTTTTTAAAAAAAGTTCTTAATTAAAACAATTTAACCTGACTATAAACCTGCTGTGTCTTGCTATAGACCTGCTGTGATTTCCAGCCCTTTGGATTAGCCCCACAGTATGAACCTAGAACTCTTGTTGGTTAGAAGGAATGATGGACACATCTCATTCCCCAAGAGATAGAAAAAAAAATAGCAAGACTGCTTTTTAAGGCTACTTTAACTAAATATGTGGCATTGATAAATGGCTTGATTATATCTAATTTGATACTGGTATCATGCTCTCTGAAGGTTTGCAACTCCTGATTTCAAGTTTGAAGGCACACAAAAACTAAAGCTGCAGAATTAAGATGAATATTTATGTTAATCCCATTATTAAATTTTCTCTTAAATCTGTCATTATTTTTGTGAGGTTCTGGTGATACCTTGAATCAATATTGCTTAAGGTGATTTCTGTAGTTTCCAGGAACCTGGTGCTGAGTGCCAGTCACATTTTTCAAAAGATTCTGTTTGTCATTTTATTTAATAGAAGATACATATTCAGGCGATTTCTCCTTTTCCTTTCCTACCAGATTTTTTTCATTACCTTTTTTTTGCATCACTCAGTTTTGCCTGGCTTTTTCCTTTCTCTTAAAGTTCTCATCTACAAATCTGGCTCTACTTTTCCCTTGGTCTTTACCTCAAAATGTTACCTTCGGGGGTAACTGTTGAGTAGTGACTGAGGAGCTGCATAAATTGCTTTTTTCTTGGACAAAGATTTGTAGATTTTTGTATAAGCCAAAAAAGAAATCTTTAATGAGTTAAAATGGAAAAGTTAAAGCCATAATATCAGCACACCTCTGGCACAAATTAGTCTCGGAACAAGCTTATTAGCAATTATGTGTGTGTAATGTGGATAAAGATATTTCTTTGAGACTTTTGCATTTCCTTTTAAAAATGTTATAGGATAAGATTCTTGTTCTGATATTGCTTGGTAAATTGTTCTGGGTTTCTGAAAAAAAAAAGCATGCTTTCAGACAGGTCTGTAAGATCTTACTCTCTTCCACGCTTTTCTTTGGAGCTTCTCGTAAACTGAGCCAACTCTGGCAATGTGCGTGTCAACCTCATCATCTATTGGTATTTCATCGAAAGTGTACTGCCAAGGTAAATCAACTTATCCACAGAATCCAATATTTCTCCATTTGCTGTAATCAATGGCTCTGCATATTGATAATGTGGTGCTGGCTGGTGGAGCACCTATGTGTTCTTGGTATTAATTGTTAGGTCAAAATTAGCACAAACAGCGGAGAATAGATCCATGCTTTATTGTTTCTTAGCCTCAGAGGTTGCAATCACCTGAAAACAAAAATCATGTACCAGTTCTCCCTCCACTTTAGTCTTGGCTTATAGCCTTTTCAAGTTAAATAATTTACTATCAGTGCAGTAGCTGATACTGTTTTCATCCTCATTGAAAGTGTCCAACAAACAACATGCTAAAAAGCATGGGACCAAGCACATAACCCTGCTTAATTCCACTGGTGACTGGGAAAGGGCAAGAACCTTTGCAAGCATACTGTCATGAAACTAATGTACAATATTGATGAACTTCTGCATGCAACCTTATTTTCCATAAGCCTTTGTGACTGTTGGTATCAAAGACCTTGGTCAGATTGACAGACAACCTCTATGGACCTCTGTTCTGCTCCTGGCATTTCTCCTGGAATTGTCAAGCAGCAAACACCATATCAGCTATTCTTTGGCTCTTTTGGAAGCCACATTGGCTCTCATATAGATGATCATCTTCTAAGTGAAGGATTGACCTATTAAGGAGAACTCTCTGCCTGCAATGACCAAGAGAGAGATCCCCAACTGAAAGTCTACAGAACTGTTGTGCTGACCTCACTGTTGTGTGCCTGTGAAACCTGGACAGTGTACTAGGGACACACCAGGAAACTGAATTGTTTCCATTTGAATTGTCTTAGAAAGATTTTGAAGATCACCTGGCAAGACGCAGGACTCTGAGGTCCTTTCTTGAACTAAACTGCCAAACATTCAAACAGAGAGTACAATTCCGATGCACTGATCATGTTGTTCAAATGCCAAATGTGTGTTTGCCCAGGAAACTATTTTATGGAGAACTTACACAAGGCAAGTGCTCATGTGGAGGTCAGAAGAAGTGATACAAGAACACTCCCGCGGCGGAGCCAAGATGGCGAAGTAGAAAGACGCACATACACATAGCTCCAAACACACAAACCACAGAACGGCTAGAGGGTACCAAGCCAGGGCGAATTCTGCACCCAGAGACCACGGAGTATTGGAGCGAGGGAGATTTCTGCTCCGGAGAGACCTGCGGACCTCTCACGGGGGGTCCTTCGCTGGGCGCCAGGACGGGGAGCGGAGTGCGGCCCTGCCGCGGCCGCGACACTGAGGGTAGGAGATCCGAGATGGCTACGGGGACGGGATCTCCAGTGGCCACATGGGTCCCCCCACCCACAGAGGGACCTGCAAACCTCTCGCAAAAGGTCTGTCGTGCTGCAGACGCGGAGCCCAGCCCAGACCTGCGGAAGCAGCGGCGGCGGCCACGGCTCCGAGAGGCACAGATCTGAGAGGGCTCCGGAGGCGGGATCTTCAGCGGCAGCACGGGCCCCCCTACCAACAGGTGACTGATGGGGGTGGGTGAGAGAGTCTCTTTGGCGGGTTGAGAGGGGAGTGGGGTGCCCCCAAGGCTCGGGCCCCCCCGGGAGGTGGGGGCTGAGAGGCGGCTGCGGACAGGGGCTCCCCAAATGGGCAGGAGCCTGGATCCATTGTGGAAGGTCTGTGCATAAACCCCCAGAGGGAACTATGCCTGAGAGGCGGCCCTGCCCCTGACCACCTGAACTTAATTCTCACACTGAAAAGCAGCCCTGCCCCCACCAAAAATCCTAAGGCGGGAAGCAGCATTTGAATCACAGTCCCCAAACGCTGGCTGGGAGGACCAGGAGGTGAGGTGGGTGTGAGGAGAACATTCAGAGGTCAGGTCACTGGTTGGAGAAAATGCCAAGAAAAGGGAAAAGAAATAAAACTATTGAAGGGTACTTTCTCAGAGAAAAGACACTTCCTCCCTTCCTTTCTGATGGGGAGGAACAATGCTTGCCATCAGGCAAAGACACAGAAATCGAGGATTCTGTGTCCCAGCCCACCCAATGGGCTCGGGCCATGGAAGAGCTCAAGAGGAATTTTGAAAATCAAGTTAGAGAGGTGGAGGAAAGACTGGGAAGGGAAATGAGAGGGATGAGGGAGAAGCATGAAAAGCAGATCAGCTCCCTGCTAAAGGAGAACCAAAAAAATCTTGAAGAAATTAACACCTTGAGAACTAGCCTAACTCAGCTGGCAAGGGAGGTGCAAGGGGCCAATGAGGAGAAGAATGCTTTCAAAAGCAGAATTAACCAAATGGAAAAGGAGATTCAAAAGCTCACTGAAGAAAATAGATCTTTCAAAACTGGAATGGTACAGATGGACGCTAAGGACTTTATGAGAAAGACAGATATCACAGAACATAGCGTGAAGATTCGAAAAATGGAAGATAATGTGAAATATCTTATTGGAAAAACAACTGACCTGGAAAATAGAATCAGGAGAGACAATGTAAAAATTCTGGGACTACCTGAAAACCATGATCAAAAGAAGAGCCTAGACATCATCTTCCATGAAATTATCAAGGAAAACTGCCCTGAGATTCTAGAACCAGAGGGCAAAATAAATATTCAAGGAATCCGCAGAACACTGCATGAAAGAGATCCAAAAAGAGAAACTCCTAGGAACATTGTGGCCAAATTCCAGAATTCCCAGGTGAAAGAGAAAATATTGCAAGCAGCTAGAAAGAAACAATTCAAGTATTGTGGAAATACAATCAGGATAGCACAAGATCTGGCACCCTCTACATTGAGGGATAGAAGGGAATGGAATAGGATATTCCAGAAGTCAAAGGAACTAGGACTGAAGCCAAGAATCACCTGCCTAGCAAAACTGAGTATAATACTTCAGGAGAAAAAATGGTCTTTCAATGAAATAGAAGACTTTCAAATTTTCCCGATGAAAAGACCAGAGCTGGAAAGAAAATTTGACTTTCTAACACAAGAATGAAGAGAACCATGAAAAGGCGAACAGCAAAGAGAAATCATAAGGGACTTACTAAAGTTGAACTGTTTACATTCCTACATGGAAAGACAATATTTATAACTGTTGAAACATTTCATTATCTGGGCACTGGGTGGGAGTACACACACACACACACATGCACACAAGTACACATACATAGAGACAGAGTGCACAGAGTGAATTGAAGAGGATGGGATCATATATTAAAAAAAAATGAAATCAAGTAGTGAGAGAGAAATATTGGGAGGAGAAAGGGAGAAGTTATATGGGGCAAATTATCTCTCATAAAAGAGGCAAGCAAAAGACTTATTAGTGGTGGGATAAAGAGGGGAGGCAAGAGAAAAACATGAGGTCTACTCTCATCACATTCCACTAAAGGAAAGAATATAATGCACACTCATTTTGATAGGAAAACCTATCTCATTATACAGGAGAGTGGGGGACAGGGGCACAAGCAGGGTGGGGGGGAGGATGGAGGGGAGAGCATGGGGAGGAGAATGCAATACGAGGTTGACACTCATGGGGAGGGAAAGGACCATAAGAAAATAGAAGTAAAGGGGGACAGGATAGGATGGAGGGAAATATAATTAGTCCTATACAACACAACTAGTATGGAAATCATTTGCAAAACTAAACAGATATGGCCTATATTGAATTGCCTGTCTTTCAAGGGGAAGGGGTGGAGAGGGAGGGAGCTAAGGAGGTTAGAACTCAAAGTGTTAGGACCAAATGTAATGTTCTTACCACTGGGTAACAAGAAATACAGGTTAAGGGGTCAAGAAAGCTATCTGGTCCTACAAGACAAAAGAGAAGACGGAGACAAGGGCAGGGAGGGAGGATAGAGGAGAGAGCAGATAGGTCACAGGGGCAATTATAAAGCTCGGGTTTGGGGGGGGAGAGGGGATAAAAGGGGAGAAAATTTGTAACCCAAAACTGTGTGAAAATAAATGTTAAAAATTAATAAAAAAAAAAAAAAAAAGAACACTCCCAAGGTCTATTTCAAGAACTTTGGAATAGATTGCATGACATGGCAGACAAAAGGACTGCCCATCATGTTGAGCCTGCATCAAAGAAACTGTTGTGCCCTGTGAGCAAAGTGGAATTGCAGTAGCTCAAAAGAAACACGATAACACAAATTTAGAGCATCTCCACTCCAAATGTTCATGTGGATTCCTTGTGTCCGACCTGTGGCAGAGCTCATATTGGTTTGACAGTCAGAAACAATCTACCTTGACTCCAACATAATGATATTTTCTTTCATCTTCTTTGAGAATGAAGGACAGCAGCCAAGCAACCAACTAGCCAATCGTACTGAAGGACTTGACTTTCTCAAAGAGGCCAGTTAGTATGTAAATAAATATATTGTCTGGGGAATGGGTAGCATATTAACCTCCTAGTCATTAGCTGTATTCTTTTTGAGGTCTTCATCTAGGCGATCTCTCCTAACCCTGGGTATCCCACAGGACTATCTTAGGCCCTCTTGTGTTCTTCTTCTAGACAGTTTTACATGGTAATTTCATCAGGTTCCAAGGATTCAATTATCATCTCTGTCATTGTTTTTTAAATCTATTTTTCAAACCGTGATCTGCTTGTCTCCAGCCTCATATGTCCATTTGCCTTCAGATATCTCATATGAGATGTCCTATAAACATTTTAAACTCAACATGTTCAAAACTGAACTCATTCTGCTTCCCCCCAAGCCGTCTCTGACCTTCTCCAATCTTTCCTATTACTGTAATGGTCACCACCATTCCCTCAGTCCCCTAGGCTTGCCAATTAGGAGCCATCCTTAACTCTTCACTCTCTTTCACCCGTAACATCCAGTCTCTTGCCAAGGCCTATTGATTTTATCTTTGCAGCATCTCTTAAATACATTTCTTTCTCTTTTCTGATACTGTTGCAGCTGTAGTGAAGGGCCTTATTTCTGAACTATTACAATAGCTTCCTTTTTAGTTCTGTCAATCACAAATCTCTCCTCAGTCCAGAAAATCCTACATTCAGTTGCCAAAGTGATTTTCCAAAAGCACTGGTCCAATCATGTCACATCCAGATCACCTATAAAATCCTCTGTTTGGTGTTTAAAACTCTTTATAACCTAGCCTCCCCTCATATTTCTAGTCTTCTTACATTCCCCATCCCCTTATATACTATTAGATCAAATGATTCCAGCAATCTTGCTGTCCCTTGAACAAGACACTCCATCTCTTTCCTCTGGGAATTTTCACTTACAGCCCCCATGCTTACAATGCTCTCCCTTCTCATCTCTACCTAGTGGCTTCCCTGTCTTCCCTTCAAGTCCCAGCCAAAATTCTATCTTCTACAGGAAGCTTTCTTCTCAAGCAATAATTATATGTAGGATTAATCTGGTAAAAATTATATAATGCAGAGAATTTTTAGTTTGTTTTAGACCTGTATATACTCTGGCTTTCCAAAGAGTTTATGAGCTTTTTAATGAATTAGCTATCCCTTATACCTCTCTATCCCCCTTATCATCTAGCATAATATCCTACAAATGCATTCAATAAGTGTTCACTGATTTTTATTTGTTCTTGACAGTTATCTTGGGACTGAATACCATGCATACCAACAAAACAAGTATGTTTACTTTGCAAATTATTTATGTCGATCATATAGTAGGTTAATAAACAATAACTGTTGAAAATTCTATACTGGTACAACCTCTAAGCCTTTCCCACTAAAGAGTAACTCAATTTTAAATGCTCATAAAATGAAAAAATCCCAGAACTTGTCCTTATTCCAAAACTATAGCCAGTTGAACGTTCTCTAGCCCCAGCAAGCCAGCTACAATGGATAGAACTTCAGTCTTGGAATCAAGAAGACCTGATATCAAATCCAGCCTCAGGTACTTACTTAGCTGTGTGACCCTGGGCAAGTTACTTAACTTCTCTCAGGCTCAGTTTCCTCATTGTGAAAGGGGAATACTATTAGCATTTACCAGCCAAAATGGTTGTAAGGATTGAGAGTATATGTGTAAAGTGTTTTGTAAACCTTAAAGCACTATCGTCATCATCATCATCATCTTAAAGATATAAAAATATTTTTAAAGATATAATAAAAATAAAACCCTGTATATCTGTCTCCCAAGAAAAGATATAGTAAGGAATGTTCCAATTTAGTTTGTCAACAAGGGAGAATGTGTGTCTTTTCAAGTAGCAGCAATGAAATGGAACCTCCCCCCCACCAGAGGACAGTCAACCACAATTTAAAGAGTGTAGGGGTATGCATACTTTTAGGAAATATGTCTCTATCTCTGAAAATCAATAGAAGGCCATAGGTAATTACCTATCAGTTGATAAATTCATACACTATAGTATTATTACTTATACCCCAGCAAGCTGGAAAACTTTCTATTTAAGGACTCAATATATTCTAAATGTAGACAGAGATGTTGATGATTCAGACAAGATTCCTTTTATTTTTAAAGGTCTTGTCTTAAGAGCAAAGGCTTATAGTTCAGAATTATTAAGTAAAAATTTTAAAAGAGAAAGTTTGAAAGTATTGTAGTTAATTTTTATAAGTTGTCAAACATTTTTAACAGAAAAAAAATCCATAAATTCTTTATTTGAATGCTTTGTAATGGGAAGGTGATAGTTGCTAGTCTTTGTGTGTTAATACCAAATGAACATCTAGGGCCAGTTCTAGTCATTTAGAGACAAAAATTGAACTGAATTCTCAACTTTTGCTTCACTCTTTCTAGCCCTCTGGAAATCTCTAAATGTTTTATATGTTACTTGTTTTTATTACATCAAGTTAAAAGTATCTATTCTTGTAGGTTCTGACGTATCTGAGCCCCAAATGTATCCCTAATAAATGATAAATTGTTGATAGGATTTGAAAGGAAAATTAGATTGAATAAATTACATTTATGTGAAACAGGTTGCTTCCTTTGTTTTTAAAATATGTGGATATTTTAGGGTTTCGTACAAAATTATTCTTCATTCTTGTTGGACACAGAAAAGATTTTTTTAAGGGAAAGATTTGAATGTTACTTGATATTACGTTAACTTGAAACGTAGGAAATAACTGTGTTTCCTTTATACCTTTAGTTTAAGATAGAATTTATGCTTATTTTCATTACATTTTCACCTTATACAGAAAATTCTTAACATGAATGCCAAAGGTGGCTTATTAGAAAATTTTTGAGTTCCTTATTTAGTTATCTACATTGATGAGTACACCTCTAGATTTTTTAAAATATTGATAGTGATACATTTTGCTTATCATCACAATATATAAAGAAAAACAGTGATCTGAAGTGTTGTCAGGTTTTTAAAAAATTATTTAATGAACTGGATCCAAGTTTCAATGCTTTAACAGAATGAAGTGTTGATGTACAGACAAAGATGGACTTAATAAACAGAAAAATAAATTCCTTCACTCTTTCAAAACATTCATATTTTATGTACCACTGAGAAGCTTTGTTAGTAATTGCCTTATTTATTCTTAGTATTATAGTGTGAAAACTGGAAGCAAAACCTCAAAGTCAGGCAATCCTTGAAAAATAGTAACAGGAGAAAAACTAAGAAAAATACATGTATGGTATCAACTTCAAAAGTTGGGGAATAGCTGTTTTCTTTAAAGAAAGGAAGACATGACCATGTAAATGCTCTATTTTGGATAGATATTTATAATTGACAACAAACATTTTTAAAGTTTATTTATGTTCAGGTTTTGAGCTAGGGTTATAGAGAGTATATGTGTGTGTGTGTGTGTGTGTGTGTGTGTGTATGTATATATATCCTGATCTCTGTTTCCATGTTTATGCAGAAAAGAACTTAAACAAGAACAGGAATTCATGATAAGATAAATGTGTATTTTTTTGGTGTGTGTGTGATTAGTATATAAAAGGAGTGGAGGTGTATAGTTAATGGGAAGATCCATATCTAAAAAGTGCAATACAAAAAGAAATGGGATTTTGCTAGGAAATGCCATGGTGAGGTCTATGATAATGTTCAGTGTTACTCTTGGTGATATAACCAACAGTGCATACTAGTTCTTGCTGTCTGAATTTTTCATTGATGACTGGCTAGAGAACTAGACAGAGAATTGAAGTCTGTGTTTGAGCCTCCAGCTAGCCTTATTTCTGGACACTATGGGAAAGAAAGAAAGGAAGAAAATAATGAAAATAAACTTATAGGAGGAGAGATCATCAATAACAATGTGCCAAATTGTCTAAATCTTTAATGATACAGGGTGGAAAGGCAAATGAGAATGCTATAGGCCAGGCATGGTTGCAAGGGTTTATAATCTGTGCTACTGAGGATGCTTAGGTCGGCGGATTGTATGAGTTTGGGAATTCTGAGCTGCAGTGGACTATGGCCAATCAGGTGTCCTTATTAAGTCTGGCACTTAATGTGGCAAGCCCCTGAGAATAGAAGGAACAACCAGGCTATCTAAAAAAGGGAAAACTGGCCCAGGTCAGAAAAAAATGCAAGTCAAAGCTTCAGTGCTGTTCAGAGTTGGGGCTGGGCCTACAAGTAGCCACTGTATTAAAAGACTGAGTAAGATGGGGTGATCCTATCTTCACACCCCCACAGAAGCCCCCTGTTCTGAGAAATCGTATTTGTGATCTGACCTTATGCTACCTTACAGAAGACTTTTTTACATCAACTCTCAGAGGGTTGTTTGATAAGGAACTTAGCACAATGCCTGGTAGGCATTTAACAAAGTCTTCTTTCCTTCCTTCTTTATGAGGCAACTGGTGACACAGTGGATAGAGCACTGGATCTGAATCAGGAAGACCTGAATTCAAATCCAGCCTCAGATTAGCTGTGTGACCATGGGCAAGTCACTTAACCTCAATTTGCCTCATTTTATTCAAACTGTAAAATGGGGATAATAACACCTATCTCAGAGGCAGCTAGGTGGTACAGTGGATAGAGCTCTTGGCCTAGAGTCAGAAGGACTCATATTCCTGAGTTCAAATCTGGCTTCAGACACCAACTGTGTGACCCTGGGCAAGTCATTTAACCCTGTTTGCCTCTGTTCCTCACTTGCAAAATGTGCTGCAGAAGGCAAATCACTCCAATATTTTTGTCAATAAAGCTCTAAATGGAGTCACCAAGCTTCTGACAGGACTGAAATGACTGAACAACAGTTACAACACCTATCTCAAAGGGTTGTGGTGAGGACCAAATGAGATTTTTATTAAAAAAAACCACTTCATATAGTGCCTAAAACATGATAGTATTATAGGAATGCTTATTCCCTGCCTCCTCCACCCTACACTACAGTGCTTTAAAACAAAAATTCCTTCCTGTGTGGCTAAGGGAGAGGAGGGAGGAGAAAGAATCTGTGTTATAAGAGATCGTTAGAAAGAGAATGTTCTTTCTGAGTAGGGACTATATTTTAGAAAGGAAGAGAGGTTTCCTCTGGGAAAGACCACTGCCTAAAATCCCAGGGATTTGGCTGGAGTTAGTGCAAGGTCCTTAATTTATTAATGCAACATATGTTTATTAAAACTTCATCATCTACACAAAGCACTGAACCAGGTGCTAGCCAAAAGAGGTAGGGGAAGTGGTTCTTAGCCCCTTTAAAAGCTTACAGTATAATGACAAGGCAATATTTTAACCAAGGGCATGTCATGCATCTCACTTAGCATCTAGTGTGTTTCTGGGCACAAAGTAATAATAAGAACTTAAATTTATTTTTGTTTAATGTAAAAAAAAAATGTCCTTGAAACAGTCTTGTGGAGTAGATACTGCAGGTAGTATTCTCCACAGATGGGGAAGCCAAGATATGGAGAAGGTAGAGACTTGCCCATGTCCATGCAGCAGCTAGTAAGCAAGTGGCAGAGACTGGATTGACTCTGAGGTCCCCCGATTCCGCTAGGCCACAGGATGGCTCCTTTGATTAATGGGCTGCCGACATATACTTTGGGGAAAAGGAATATTAACCTGTATGGGGTACCAGAACAAGGTGATTCTGCAAAGACAAAGGACAGATAAGAAGACTGCAATGAATGAAGGAACCATTTATAAGCATATCTGGAAATTCCTAATCCTCCCAAGTGGGTATCATTAAGCACTGATGCTTTAAGTACATCCAGCTGTTCAAGTGCACCTTGACCATTCCCTTCCTCATTCTGGCTGTTTTCTCTATTCCCATCCCAAATAGTGCTTGCCAAGGTTAAGTGAAAATATTTTATACCTTTTGCAAACACCCAGGCAAAAACAGTTAGGCTTTTCTTTTCTTCACAGTTGTCTGTTATCACCTCTATTTTCTTCTGTGATGCTTCTCTCCTTTTAAATTCAAGAAGATGTTTTTCTCTTACCTTTCACGTATGTTGGAAGCTGTACACTTGCTTTGGCTTTATTGTGTGCTTCGGCTATTTTTCATCTTTAGAAGGGCAAGATAGGCAAAAGGAGAAAAGGGCATGGCAGGGGATTATCTGAAAAAGAAATCTAGAGGTTTTAGGGTAATACAGACCCAATACTGCTCAATAAGTTTTGCTAAAATAGATTTTATGTCAAGGACCAGGGAGGCATAGTAACAGTTCCACTGTTTTCTATCCTTGATGGACCACATCTAGCATTATTAAGCTCCGGTTCTGGAAACCACATTTTATGGAGGATATTGATAAACTGGAGATAATCCTGAGGAGAGCGACCAGGAAAGTGAAAGGTTTCATTATGTTGGATAAGAATTGAAAGAACTGGGGATGTTTAGCATGAAGAAATGATGGAAGAGGTCAGGATGTGTGACTTCAGGTATCTGAGGGACTATTATGTTGATGGCTAGGTACCGTTGCTGCATGTGGCTCTAGAGGACAGAATCAGGATAAATTGGGAAAAGCAAAAATGAACATTTAGATTTGAGTTTGGGGAAAAAAGCTTCCTACTCCTCTTCCCTTCTTCTAAATGTTATCTTTTTTTTTGAAGAAGTTATCCAAAATAGAAATCCTTTGACGCTGTAAGCTGCCCTTCTTAACTCCCAAGAGATCTTAGATCAAAGAGTGGATGACCCCTTTCTGGTATGTTATAATGAGGATTTTTGCTCAAGTCAACAATTATTTATTAAGCAATTACCATGTGCCAAGCACTATGCTAAGTACTGGGGATATAAATATAGCAAAAAAAAAGATAGCCCCTCTTCTTAAGGAATTTATATTCTATTGGGAGGGGGGAAGATAATACATTAAAGGGAGTTGAGAAGCAAGAGAGGTAGAAGGTACCTATTGGGTGGCGGGGTACATGGTGGTAAAATATATAGTCAGGAGAGCCAGAAAAGGAAGTAAGGGTGGCCGACTAGTGCCCTGCCTCAAAATGGAGCAACTCACCAGTGGAAGAATCTCATCAATGGGAGGAGAAGGCTACGAGGTAGAGGGATATATCCCAGGATGAGAAAGTCACAGAAATTGAAGCTTCTTTCAAACTCAGAGATTCTCTATTACTTCTCTTTATCCTCCTGCTCTTGCCTCTTTTCCACTTTCTACAACATTCTCATTCACCAATTTAAAAAATCCTATATCCTTTTGGATGTAGCTGGTCTTGTTAACAGATGAAATTTGTTTTCCCTAAAGTTCATTTTCATTATCGTCTTCATTTCTCTCCTTCCTTTCGTTAGGGTTCAAAATTCTGTTCTCATTGGTTGTGTGAAACCCCATTTATAGCCTTAACTAATTCCTCCCTGTTTAGTGACTGAATTAAGAAGAACATCTGTCTTCATTGATTCCTTCATCTTTTCTACGAGGAAATTATGCTTATATGCTGCAGTTTATGAATGATTTTTCTAGCCAAATATTTGGGTACTCTAAATCTCTTTCAGCATAGCCAGACACTGATCTAAAATTGCTTAGGGAAGTTGACCAAAGACAGCCTAATTTACCTTCTCATAGTTGGTTAATATTTAATGGCTCCCTACTGCCCTTACGTTTTAACCCTTTTGCTTCAAGAGAGATAATTTCCATCTTGCTGTTTTTTTTTTTTTTTTTTTTTTTTTTTTACATTACCCAAACCTTGGGGCATGTACACATTACTTTCTTGATATATGGTGTACTTTTCTCCATGCTTGTATTTGTTCAAGGCTGATTTACTGTGAAGTTGAAAATTCTCATTTTAGGATCACATAATCCATAAACCAAAAAGTTAGCTATGTCTCGGGACAATTCCCACAGTGTTGACAAAGCACTCTGTGTGGTGAGGCTTCAGAATTTTGGCTATGCCAAATATAATCAGTCTTTGACTGATTAAATACGTTACTTGCAAAATATTTTATTAGTATTGCAAACCCTAATACATGGCCTCCTGTCCTGTTTCTGATAGCTAAGGGTGGATGCGGAAAGTTTTAATACATCGAGTGTCTTCTCTTTCCTGATAGATGTCTCCCTGAAAAAACAGCCAAGGTGATGAGATCAGAATCAGCTATGTTTCTTATGCAGAACCAGTGCTTGAGATGCATGCTAACTCCCTAGCTATGCATCTCATTAACTTGCCATGCAGTGGGAGATCTGCATACTGACTGAAAATATTTCATTACTGTATTTTTCTAAAGGCAGCTTGCATTTGCCAAAACACTGACAAGATATGTGTCTCTATAACTCAGCTAGTTTTATATTATGATCAATATGAAAGATTGCTTCTGATTAACTGAGGAGTCTATGAAACTGTTAAGATATATTAGACTTGAAGTTTATTTTTTGATTGATTGAATTTGATAAAATTTAGAAAAGGGAAAATTGAAAGTTTCCTTTTTATTTTAAACAATGCTTCTATCTATCCATGCCTTCATTTTAAAATACCCAAATTTAATTTATTGATTCAGGTAACACTTCACAAGATTGTAAGAATGATTGTCTTCATTTTATAGAAGAAAATAATGGCAAAAACAAATGAGTTTTCTGAAATTATGAAATCAAAATTGGAAAAAAAGTTATCTATAACTGTCAATTTTATGCTTTTAATAGTGAAATAACATCCTTTAATAGATTTCTTCATAAGAAAATTGGTACACAATTTGACACATTTATTTGTGCTGAAATAATTTTTAGGAGTAGAAGCTTTGAAGGAGAAGAGACCATGGCAGAACCATAATTAGACCACAAGAGAAGAATAATTTGTCCTAAGATATTGAATTTAAAAGGGACTGATAATACTTAAAATCATCACGTAGAAATTAGAGAGCTTAGCACCTACTTGGCAAAAATACATTCTAATATTTATTCTCAAATTCAATGTCTTAAATCCCCTTAACATCATCCACTATCCTTCCCCTCCCCTCCCTTTTTGCTTCCATGTCTGAGGAAGTGGTCCTTCTTGTCCAGGCCAGTCCCTCAACTTTTCCTTTGATTCCAATCCACCCCATCTCCACTGGAAGCTTTCCCCTTTAATTACTGCTCCCAAACTTACCCCAACTTTTTCATGTCTCCACTGGTTTCTTCTTTGTTGTCTAGAAACACACTCAGATGGCCCTTATTCTTTTTTTTTCTTTTGGTAATTTTTTTATTTTAAATTTAAATACAAAATGAGAAAAGAAAAAAAAAACATTGCCATGTACACAGCAGACCGTAAGAAAGGACTCACTATAAAACAATAAATTTCCATTTCAAGAAAACCTATAAAACAAATGCCACACGTTTTCAAAGCTGCCCAGCTTTTCTTTGCTTCCTCGGTTTTCTTTTGATCTATGCTCTGTACATTTTTACTTAATTTTTTTTCCCCTTCCCACCTTTAACACCCTAAAGAAAGCTGCAAGTAGGCATCTATATATATACGTATATATACATACACACATATATGTATATATACACACACACATATATAAACATCTGCATACATACATACATATATACATATACATTTACACATAGATATCTATGAACACTCACATATATACACTCATACATATATATTCAAGACCATACTATGCTTAGTTCGTCCTATCATTTCTGAAGGTGGGTAGCATTTTCTTTCATAATCCAAGTCTTTGCATATTTTTTTAAATCATTTCTAACTCAATGTAAACCAGCTCACCATTTCTATACCATAGCAATACTCCAAACAATTACATTCTATTTTAGAGACTATGAACATTTTTTTTCTCTAATTTTCCACATTCCTTCTATACTTAGCTACATAGGTTTTATTTATACAGGAAAATTTTAACTTAAAATAATACAAAATATCATTTTTATACTTCAATGATACTCTTACCTTATAATATAGTTTAAAGTCTGATACTGCTGAATCTACTTCTTTTGTATCTTTTTTCCTGTTTTTTGAAGCTCCTGATCTTCCTGTTCTTCCAAATGATCTTTGTTATTATTTTTCTAACTCAGTAAAGTAATTTTTAATAATTTAATTGGGGTGACACTGAATAAATAGATTAGTTAGATAAAATTGTTGTCTAAAAATTACATTGGCTTTACCTACCCGTGAACAATAATATTGCTAAAATTATTTAGATATCATCCTGCCTGGAACTGACATGAAGTTGGGGAGATATTGTATCCCTGCAATGTCCCTACTCTTGGTGGCAATTTCCTATAGTTAAAAAGTTTGTAAGTTTAATACCAGATCTATTCAATTATAGATTATGGGTAGGGGAACACCCGAGGTTGTCTAAAATTAAGCTATTAGGCATAGAACTTTAGACCAACAACAATAAGTTAGGGTCCTTTAATTCTTAGTAATACTGTGGAGACAATTAGGTCAAGAGCTTGTGAAGTTAACAACATAAATATTATTTGTGTCTCAGTTGGTTAATGTTTAGAAAAACAATTCTTTTGTGGTTCATATTGTAAATGCTTTAAAAAGAAGTATCACCTGACCAAAAGTTTGAATTGCTTTATCTGTTATAAACTGTGTTAAAAATAAGTTTAAAAAATTATTTAGGTATCAGTTTATTTGTATAAAAATGTCATGCTTAATTTCATATAGTTCCTGTGTCTATTTTGTCAGGTATATATATATATATATATATATATATATATATAT
Organism: Notamacropus eugenii; assembly: GCF_028372415.1. Taxonomy (NCBI): domain Eukaryota; kingdom Metazoa; phylum Chordata; class Mammalia; order Diprotodontia; family Macropodidae; genus Notamacropus; species Notamacropus eugenii. The sequence goes on along the minus strand of NC_092876.1, from coordinate 296,854,873 downwards.
ATATATATATATATATATATATATATATATATATATATATATATATATACACACACATATATACACACACATACACACATATACATACATACATATGTATGTATATACACACATACACACACACACATATATATGCGATCAGGTAGTTTATGCTGTCTAGGTATTTTAAATAGTCTACAATAATGTTGAATAATCTTGCTGACACATAGTGTAGTTTCTCTGTTTTTCACTTTTGATTAAATCTACTTTAACTTTAACTTTATCTGATATCATGATTACTATCCCTGTTTTTTTACATACTAAATTTTACTCCTGCCTTTTATTGTTATCTTTGTGTGTATCTCTCATTATTTTAATGTTTCCTGAAAGCAACATATTATTGACTTCACATTTTTAATCTGCTATCCATTTCTGTTTTATGAGTAAATTCATCCCATTCACATTCTAAACTACAATTTACTTGTTCTGTATTTTTCTCTTCCCTATTTTTTTCTCAATATCCTTCTCACCCTGTTTATTCTATCCCTCTTTACTCCTCTGTTTTACTTCTACCCACTACCTTGCCCTCTTATTCCTTAATCTACCTACCCCGCTAAGGATCCCTCCTTGATCTATTCTTGTGATCAGTTGTTTTCTGATGAGATATTTTACTTTCTCTACTTTTAAAAAATCCTTTTGATTTTCTTTTATGATTTCTTGGTGTCTTAGAACATCATTAGCTTCCCCTTGCCCAATTCTAGTTTTCAAGGAATTATTTTCTTCTTTAAGTTCTTGATTCTCTGTTTCTCAAGATACAGCCCTAATTCCCTTGATATTCTGGACTTTTTGTTCTTACAGAAGAATATTGCTAATTTTTTTCTACCTCTATAAAATTCTTGGTAGTTTTGATTGGTATGGCGCTGAATAAATTAGGTAGAATTTTCATTTTTATTATATTAGCTTAGCTTACATGTGAGGTACTGCTGTTTTTCCCATTGTTTAGATCTGACTCTGTGGCAGGTAGATTCCCTAATATTTTATTTTATATTGTCTACAGTTATTTTAAATAGAATTTCTCTTATCTATTACTACTAGACTTTTGTCAGTAATATATAGAAATGCTAATGAGTTAGGTGACTTTAGTTTATAACACTGAATAGCAGTGGTGATAATGGACATCCTTGTTTCACCCCTGATCTTACAGGGAATGCTTCAACCTTATCCCCATGACATGTAATGTTTGCTGATGGTTTTAGATAGATGTTACTTATTCTAAGGAACACTCCCTTTAGTCTTATGCTCTCTAGTGTCTAAAAGGAATGGATGTTATATTTTGTCAAGCTTTTTCTGCATCTATTGAAATAATCATGATTTCTGTTAATTTTGTTTATTGATTTGTTAAATTATGCTATCAGTTTCCTAATATTGGACAAACAGAATATACATGGATACATTGATCTGGGAATCAACTATTTATAAAGATGATAGTGGCTTAGAGTGATTATCAACAATAACAGTTTCTCTTTTCCTCCCAGCTTGATTTAGTTATTTTTTTTTCTTTTGTTCATTAAAGGGCCATTCCTTGACTACTTCTTAAAGAGGCCTATTTACTCATTGGGCATTACCTCCCTCTAAGTGAATACCTGAAAAGGTCAAGCTCCCCCACTGTATCCTGGGCCTTTTCCAGTCATCCTGATGAATATCTGGTCACTGGATCCAGAGGGCTCAGGAGGAAAAAGTGAGGTTGGTGACCTTGTACACCCTTCCCTCACTCAAAACAAAGTCCAGTGCAAGTCATGTCATCATTTCTCTGATGCCATGGTCTTCTTTGAAAGTGAAGGATGAACACAACAAATCTATTTCTAGTTGGTTGACTTTCTTTTCATAATTTTCTTGATTTCTTGGATTACTCTTGTTTTTTTCTAATTTTTCCTCAATTTCTCTTATTTGATTTTTAAGGTTCTTCCAAGAACTCTTTGTGTGCTTGGGACCATTTGACATTTCTCATTGAAAAAAAAAGTGGCTTTTTTTTTTAAGCTCCATTATCTTCCTCTGAGTAAGAACCCAGATCTTCTCTTACTCCATAGCAACTAACTATGGCTGAGTTTCTCCTTTGCTTACTCATATTTATTTATTTATTGTTTTCTTTTTCTTTCTTGGCAGCTGTTAGTGTAGTCAAATTGTAGTCCCAAGGTATGAGGAATGATACTCCAAGCCTCGGGTCCTTCTTGCTATTATTTTCTGAGGTCTGTCTTGTGGCTCCACATTGGGCTCTACTCTCCACTCCTAAGCCACAGGCAGGGACTCCAGCTGCACTATCCCACAAATGATCTTTATCCTTTTAGTACCTTGAGTGGTTGCAAACTCTAGGTGTACTCTGCCCTGGAACTGAAACCAGGACTCTTCTCTCCTGCAAATGGACACAGCCAACTGGGTCCCTGCTTCTTAGTACTGCACTCACCAAGTGTGTGCTAGTTCTTCCACCCCCCCCCCCCACCCCCTCCACTCTGCTCCCCGCCCCCGACAGCCACAACCTGGGATGTACCTGGTCAGCACAGCTATGCTGCGCATCCCTCAACCATGGAAGGTCCTTCAATCTTCTACTCAGTCATCAGATCCCCACACTGCATGCAGGATGGAAGTTTCTAAGGCTGCCTCTCTACCCAGCTGCCCCCAGGGCTTACAGAATTTCTGCGGAGTTGACCTGGAGGTGTTTGCACTTTACTTAAGACAAACCCCCTCCCCCAAGTCTGGTCTTCCCTGGGGTCTTTGCAAATTGTTTTAGGAAAACAATTGCTGTACCTCCTGTTTATTTGTGCTGCTCTAAGACAATGTTCTGTCTTTTTTGTGGAAGAAATTTAGAGAACTCCATCTTCCACCATCTTCCCAGAATCCCTTTCTCAGCCTTCATTCTTACAGAATTTCTTTTGATCCTGCCATCCTCTCATTCTGCTCACACAGCCAAACAAAAATCTTGCCTTTTGCTTTCTCACCTTCCACTTCATTCTTTTCACTTAACTCCCTTTAGTCTGGCTTCCAGTTTTGCCATTCAACTGAAATCATTGTCTCCAAGATTAACAATGATCTCTTAGTTAACAAATGCCCTGGAATTTTTTTATTTATCATCTTTCTTTCCTTCTCTGAAGTATCTGGCATGGTGACCATGAAGGATGACAAAACTGGAAGTTCTCATTAGTTCCTGTGGATTCAATTATAATCTCTATGAGCTAACTTCCAGATCTTCATTTCTAGTCCTTATCTTTCTCTTCATCTCTAGTCCTACACCTGAACTTACTGCTGAACATCTCCACTTGAATATCTCATCAGCATCTCAGCCTCAGGAATGTCAAAAATCAAACTTGTCTTTTCCCCAAAGCCCATTCTTCTTCCCAAATTCCCTATTATTTTGAGGACACCAGCATCCTTCCTATTACTCAGTTTTCCAGCTTAGGGGATATCTTTGACTCTTTACTCTCCTTCATCACCCTTATCCAATCAGTGGCTAAATCTACCTTCATACTCATATCTCTCCCCTTTTCCTTCATCATGTAGACACCATCTTAGTTTAAGTTCTGAGCTCCCCCTGCCTTTCTACTGCAATAAACTATTCATTGATCTTCTACCTTTTCAGTTTCTTCTTCTCCAATAAATCTTTCACACACTGTCCAAATGAAATTCTCGCCTCACCCCCACCAATAATATTCTTAAAATACAAGAAAGGTCACGGTGGTCTCTTGGCTCAAGAAACTTCAGTGCTTCCAGAATGAAATGCCATCTTCTCTTCTTGGCATCTGCCAATCTTCACAATTCAGTTCCTATCTCACTTTCCAGATTAGTTTCACATGACTCCTGATAGAATCTACATTCCAACCAAACTGACTGACTTGACATTTACCATAATTATATTTTGTAACTTTATCCTTTTGTCAATTTTTTAAAATTCCTTCATTGTCCTCCCTCCTCATCTCTGTCTTTTGCAATACCTGTTTCCACCTAGGGCTCAGCTCAACTTTTACTTCCTATGTAACATATACACACATATAGATAGATATAGACATAATGCCCTTCTGTCTCCCAATTACTTTGTATTTACTTTTGTATTTTGTGTGTGTTTTGTCTGCCACCCTGCCCAGTAAAATATAAATTAGTATATATGTATATGCATATATATGTATGTGTATATATTATTGAAATATAAATTCCTTGATGGCAGGGGCTGTTTTCATTTTTTGTCCATATATTTCTAATGTCTATTGCAGTGCCTGGCACACATAGCATATCCAATTAAATTGTGGGAGAAATCTTCACTGGATTTGTACTTTAAAGAATCTGGGTTCAAATCCTGAATTTTCATCTTATTAACTCTGTGACCTTAATGAGTCACTTCACTTATTTAGGTTGCAATTTCCTCTTCTGTAAATAAAGGGAGTCCCTTCCAGCTCCAAATCTTATGATTTCAAATCAAGTATAACCCACTCAGTTTATTTGATGAACTGAATTCCCATTGAAGCACAGAATGAAATGAATGAATGAAGTTCCATTATATTGAAGGCCAGAACGGTTGTGACTAGAATAAATTCATTCCTGTAGCTACTTTCGGCTGTACCTAGACCTCTAATCTCTGTTCTGGATCCTAGTTCAATGATGTTTTTCATACGACACTACCTTACTTGAAAGGAGATGAGGAGGACTATGTGTTGACTAAGGAGGCTATGATATGGATGCTGAAGATAAAGAGAACTAGAAATTAGTTAAGGGGAGAGTGAGGAAATATGCAAATGTTGCATAACAAGTGAAAACTGGCGAAGGAGTGATAGGTGACATAATTGGACAGATGTGTTACTTCAAACTAGTTTTTGGAGCCTACATACTACTTGTACCCCTATGTATGCCCAGCTATTTCATTTTAATTTAAACAATAATTATACTTGGGAAAAAAAAAAACCTGAGTTTTTCCCTCACTTTATTCCCTATATCTTTTTATCTTTTTTTTTTTGTAATTCAAGCTGTAAATTGTGAACCATCAGGGTGCCCTAATCTTTTACTGAGTGAAGGTGTGCAAGTTTGTGTTCATATACTATTCTCTCTGTTGCCTTTTTGTAGCAACCCTTATGCTCAACTTGTTTTTCTGGGTACCATATGTGATTCTCTGTCTTCATCTATATACACGTGTGTGTGTGTGTGTCTGTGTGTGTGTGTGTGTGTGTGTGTGTGTGCATACCTGTATCTGACTACAAGGAGAAAGTATGACATATGGTGCCTGAAAAGACTGAGACTCAATCCAGGGTTGTAATCAAGAGTGCAGATGTTTGGTATTTGACAAATTAAAATTTGTATGTTAAGCTGTTTTAGTATATTTAGTTAAAAGATGGAAAATTACCTGCATTGTATAATGAAAATTTCTTTCTCATTGAAAAGAAATTAAAAAGAGAACTTAACCAAGCAAGCAAGCCAAGCCCCCAGTGGCCCACTGAATATTTGTTTTTCAGGGACTCAGATTTCATTTTTATTTCCTCTTGGGGTTTTTGTTTTACTCCTGCTTTAATGATCTGGTATCCTAAGATAGCAAATCCATCTCTACACCTGCTTTTTAAAAATTGGTTTAACCCTCTACTTTCCATGAAATATTTAGAAATATAAAGAATTCATTAGATATTTTAAAGATTCCTTTCTCAGTGTTTTTTTAAAATTTTCTTTCAATTTCAATTTTTTTCTCCTCACCTTTTCTTACTCCTAGATAACATTTTAATAGCCTCGTAAGGTTTACAAAATAATTTATTTATTCTCATTTGATCCTCCCAACAACTCTTTGTGGCATGTATTATGGGTGTTATTATTCCCATGATGGAAGAGGAAACTTAGTTTCAGAGAGCTTAAGGGGCTTGCCTGTGGCTACGTAGCTAAAAAGTCATGGGAGAATAGTGTATATGTTATTAGAGGTCAGAAAGTTGGGGAATGGGGAGCTATAGATGTGAAATGTGACATGTACTTTTAGATGAGGTCACTAGACTTATTGTTTTATTTTGTTATGAGAGACTTCTCATGAAGTGGTAATTCATTAAGTATAATGTAAAAACAAAACACATCAATAAAACTTTTAAAAGGTCAAAACACGTCAAGGAGGATGGGCAGAGGAAGAAAGGCAACATGATTTAGCAATTAGAAAGTCACTGCAGAACTTAGAGTGAACAGTTTCAGGAGAGATGATTGACCTTTTAGTTCTCTCCAGAATCCCTCAATTATTGCTAAATCCTATCATTCAAGGAAGAATGGCAGTAGCTTCACAAAACCTGGGTTCAAATCCCAGCTCTGCCACTTAGTATCATTGTGTCCTCAAGCAGGACTCATCTTGAAAGCCTCATTTTCCTCTCTATAAAATAGAATATAATGTTGTTGTGAGGGTTTGCCAGCCTGGGTTCCATTACATCGTAGGGAGAAATTTAGCTACCATGAGGTATACAAGTCTAGGAGTTTAAAAAGAGTAGCCAGACTGAAAGGTAAATAAATTCATTACTGCACCAAGAAAAACTGCTTGCTGTGGGAACTATGTTAGCTTTCTTAGGTCTTAGCTTGGGTTTTTATAGTTTTTTAGGCCCATTTGGAGCATACAGTCAATCAGTGATCATCTGTGGAAATGGGAGTTATGTACAAGCCTTAGGGTCACAGAATTTGCTAATGGTCAAGTTTGTTGCTGTGGGATGTGCCTTTCTCTGTATTTAGTCTTATCAGAATTCCTTGTAGCAGGAGGAATCTCTAAAATGGTGGAGATCTCTTTTAAAATAGAATCAGTTGTTCATCCTGCTGGTGCCACTAGTTTAGGGAAATTAAAAAGCAAATCCCACAGCTCTGTTTCCTTGTCCTAAAAGATGACTTTGTCTGGGGAGCAAGTGTTTCTCGAAGAGTCATAGTACATGGGTTTGTCAATCTCTTTCACAATATCAAGGATGTGTATAGTGCTTTAAACTTTACAAAGTAATTTTATTTATTCTTCATAGCCACATGTGAAGTAGGTACTTTTCTAGTGATAAAATTATCTCCATTTTATAGATGAGGAGACTGAGATTCAGGGAGGTTAAGTGACTTGCCTAAAGCTAGTTAAGAGTATGACTAAACGATTTCTTCCTCATAGCATCCTGATTTCAAGTTGTCTGCTCCTTCCATGATATCACTCTGATTTGCAGAATGAGCAGGTCTGAACTAACATAGTATATGATTATAAGTGCCATCTTTGAAACTTTACTAAGTACCTTTTAGCAGCACTTAATCTTAACCTGAGTTAGTTTATTCCCAAAGAAGAAAACTTTAAGCTATTGGGAGTTAGATAATAGATCACCTTTAATTAAAATCATATTGCAATCTTTTTGATAAGATGGATGCTAGTGTACTAATTTTTTAAAAAAATCATATTACTGAAGAAGAGAGATCAACTTCAGAGCTGGAGAAATTCTTTCAGAATGAAGTTGACTGTGATGGGTTGACCATCTCTCACTGGTGATAGTACAGCCCTTTAAAGCAAAGGATAATAGTTGGGGTAGCTTTTTTTTCTCTAGAAATTTTTCCTTTTTTGGTTAGTTGTTTCCTTTTTCTTATCATTCATCCTTTCCCTTTATATAGATTAAGAGAATAATTGGAGCTAGTTGTGGTCAGATGAGCTATGGAGGTTCAAGTTTGGGTCAGGTAGTTTAAAAGGATGGGTATAATGAACATTGTTAAAAATACCCTACTTTGCGATTATGCTCTTGTGTATTCAGTCACATTTTAAAAACTGCTGATTTAATGCTTAGTTTATAGAAAAGGACTCAGTGTATATTGCACTCAGGCGAGGTGCAGAAGGCCAAGTAGAATAATTTAGATAGTCATTAAAAACCTTTTTCTTTCATGCAGAAGGCCTGCTCCCTTAACCTTTGGTCAAGTTATTGAAAGGGAGGGGATCCAGGTTAAGGTGAAAGCAAGGGTCTAATATTAGCCTATGAGAAAAACCAAGATGTGATTTTAATGTGTAAAAATTATAGTTAATGTCAAAAGGAGGGAAAAAATCCTTCCATTTTAATTCCTTCCTCAAAAAAAGTAGAGCTCAGCCTTAACAACTCTTTTTGTGGTGGTAAAGAATTGGAAATTCAGAGGATGCTCATCAACTGGGTGATGACTGAACAAGTGGTAATACACAATTGAGATAGAATAGTACTGTGCTATAAGAAGTGACAAAGAGGATGGTTTCTGAAAAAAAAAAAAAACTTGGAAAAACCTATACATATTGATGCAGAGTATAGTGAGCAGAACCAGAAGATCACTGTACACTGAAACAGCAATATTGTAGATGATCATCTGTGAAAGACTGATCAATATAGTGATCCAAGATAATTCTCAAGGACTCATGATGAAAAATATTACTCATCTACAGAAAGAAAACTGATGAACTGAGTGCAAATTAAAATATAATTTTTCACTTTCTTTTTTTCTTGCTTTTTTACAACATAATTAATATAGGAATGTTTTACATTTTGCCACATGTATAATTAATATATTACTTGACTTTTCAATTGTTTGGAGAGGGGTTGGAAGGAAGGAGAAAATTTGGAACTCAAAATTTTTAAAAAAATAATTATTTAAAGGGAAGAAAAAAAACTCCTCAGCTTTAAAAACACTGGAAATTTCCCTGCTGGTTTATACTTGGATCTTGAGAGGTAGAGATTGGTTGTAGCATTCCTCTAGAGGTCATATTTTTGCTTTTTTCTCCCACACTGGATGTGCTGGTACCCAAGAAGTTTGAGACTCTACAAATTGTGCAAAGAAGTACAGCTTAGTTGTCTTGCTTCTCTTTGGATTGTGGTGGAATATGTGGCTGGATATTCTATAGTTTTGGTTTTTTCCCCTAGAAATTTCTCCTTGGTTTTAATTGTTTTTTTTTTGTTGCTGCTATTTAGTTATTTTTAGTTCTGGCAGACTCTTTGCTACCCTATTTGTAGTTTTTTTTTTGGCAAAGATACTGGAGTAGATTGCTATTTCCTTCTTCAGATCATTTTACAGATGAGGAAACTGAAGTTTAAGTAAAGGGTTACATGACTTGCCCAGGATCACTCAGCTAGTTAGTGTCTGAGGCCAGATTTGAACTCAGAAAGATGAGTCTTCCTATCTCCAGGTCTGGTGCTCTAACACTGCGCCATCTCACTGCCCTTAAATGTGATTCATAAGTATTAACATAATTTAGCTACCATTGTCTACAGACATTAGAAAGAAGACAGCAATCAAAATAAACTGAATACTTTCTTTGCCTATCCTGTCTATAGCTTTCTTGTTAATATCATCAGTCATGCAAATACATTTGGATATCTGATTATGTTAACTGTTAGGAAACATTTGTGTTATCAAATGATACAAGGTTGATGTGTGGAGAAGGTTAGGGGTTAAACTTGGTAAATGTAAATGGAGGCAACTTCAATTACATGATTGAGCTCTAGGATTTCTCCTGCTAGACTGGAAAATGATGTGAATCCTCGCAGAATCTCTAAGTTTAAAGGGACCACTCACCTCATACTCTACATAAATTCCACTATAGTAGGGGTTGGCAAATTATGAACCAGAGTCCTGTTTCTCTATTGTCAATTAACTTAGAAGGGTTTTTATATTTTTAAATATAATAAAACTTGACTTAAAATGTACTTCAGGAAATGGGAAGATTTTTTTTTTTATTAAAGGGACCATTCCTTGACTCACTTCCTAAATAGCCTTCATCGATGAATGGCATTGCTTTAGTCCAAGTGAGAACTGGTTAAAATCTTAGCTTAAAGAGGCCAAGGTTTCCCACTGCATCCAGGGCCATCTTCAGTCATCCTCTCTATATTTTGCCACTGGACCCAGATGGTTCCAGAGGAGAAAGCAAACTGGTGACTTTGCACAGCCCTCCCTTACTTAAATCCAGTTCACTTGCATGTCATGGCATCATCTTCCTGATGGCACAGTCCTCTGCTAGAACAAAGGACAAATGACAACAATAGAAAGTATAAAAATAGAAGGTGGTGTTTGTTTCATGGGCATAAGTTTTCTGAGTTCTCTATACTGTGTGCCATCCTTCTCCAAATATAGTCATACAGTTGTTCCTGGAAGATCTTCACTGAAAGTAATCTTACTACCTCTCAAACACCTCATTTTTCTTTGAGATACCTTAATTATTAATATCTTTTCCTCACAGTAAGTCAAAACCACCTCTATGACTTTTACCTTTCTCCTAATACAGTTCTATAGAGTCAGTGAAAAAAAGTCTAACTTCTTTCTTACATGACAGACCTTCAAATACTTGAAACGGCAACCATGTTACTTTAATTCTTATTTTTTAATCCTGTTTCTTTAGCTGATTTTCATATGGTGTAGTCTCTAGACTTCTGACCATCCTGATCATTTCCTCCAAAAAATACTACAAATATAGTCTAACCTAGGCAGAATGGTCCATCTCAATCCAAGGCAAGCTTTTATTAGCTTTTTAGTTGCCAGAGAAGTGAGGCTGGTGACCTGCACAGCCCTCCCTCCCTCAAAACAAAGTCAAGTGCAAGTCATGTCATCATTTCTCTGATGGCATGATCTTCTTTGGCAACAAAGGTTGAACACAACAGCATTAACAAGTTGCCATATAATACTGTGGATTTATAGTGAACTTGCAACCTAGTAAAACATCTAGCTCTTTTACTCAGAAATTATTAGGTATCTAGGAAGCACAGTGGACAGAGTTCTGGGTTTGGAGTTAGGAATAGTTGAGCTCAGATCTAGGCTTAAACACTTCCTAGCTGTGATACCCTGGATAAGTCACTTAAACTATGTCTGCCTCAGTTTCCTTAACTGTAAAATAATAGACCCCCCCCCCAGGGTTATTGTAAGGATAAAATGAGAAAATACTTGTATTATGCTTAGGGCAGTGCCTAGCACGGAGTAAGCACTTAATAAACGCGTGTTTCCTTCCCTCCCTTTCCTTCTCATACACAGACACAGACACATACTATGTATGTGTATATATGTGTGTGTGTCTACACATATGCAGCTGGGTGGCACAGTGAATGGATGGATGGGCCTATTTTTAAATTGCTTAGCACATGATAATCACCACATAAATACTTATTCCTTTCCCTCTTTTTTGTTTTATAGATACAGATATAGAAAGATAGAGAGATGACAGATAAATAGCTAATAATGATGATCTGGATAGCTAGAATTTATATAGCACTTAGAAGTTTGCAAAATGCTTACAAATATTCTCTCATTTGATCTTCACTACAATCCTGGGAGATGAGGAAGCTAAAACAGACAGAGGTTAGGTCACAACTAGACAGATTTTAACTTAGGTCTTTCTAATTCTAGATCTGGTTGACTATGACATTCTTACGTGCCTTTATCTACAAAGAAAGATATTTTGTTCAGTCATTTTTTGGTTGTATCTGACTTTTTTATGATCCCATTTGGGGTTTTCATGACAAAGATACTTTTTTTTTTTATTTAGCTTTTAACATTTATTTTCACAAAATTTTGGGTTACAAATTTTCTCCCCTTTTATCCCCTCCCCCCCCAAACCCAAGCATTCTAATTACCCCTGTGACCAATCTACTCTCTCTTCTATCCTCCCTCTCTGCCCTTGTCTCCGTCTTCTCTTTTGCCCTGTAGGGCCAGATAGCTTTCTTGACCCCTTAACCTGTATTTCTTATTTCCCAGTGGTAAGAACATTACATTTGATCCTAACACTTTGAGTTCCAACTTCTTTAGCTCCCTCCCTCCCCACCCCTTCCCCTTGGAAGACAAGCAATTCAATATAGGCCAAATCTGTGTAGTTTTGCAAATGATTTCCATACTAGTTGTGTTGTATAGGACTAACTATATTTCCCTCCATCCTATCCTGTCCCCCATTACTTCTATTCTCTTATGATCCTTTCCCTCCCCATGAGTGTCGACCTCGGATTGCATTCTCCTCCCCATGTCCTCCCCTCCATCCTCCCCCCCCACCCTGCTTGTGCCCCTGTCCCCCACTCTCCTGTATTGTGAGATAGGTTTTCCTATCAAAATGAGTGTGCATTTTATTCTTTCCTTTAGTGGAATGTGATGGGATAGACCTCATGTTTTTCTCTTGCCTCCCCTCTTTATCCCTCCACTAATAAGTCTTTTGCTTGCCTCTTTTATGAGAGATAATTTGTCCCATTCAACTTCTCCCTTTCTCCTCCCAATATTTCTCTCTCACTGCTTGATTTCATTTTTTTTTTAAGATATGATCCCATCCTCTTCAATTCACTCTGTGCACTCTGTCTCTATGTATGTGTGCGTGTGTGCATGTGTGTGTGTGTGTACTCCCACCCAGTGCCCAGATACTGAAATGTTTCAAGAGTTCCAAATATTGTCTTTCCATGTAGGAATGTAAACAGTTCAACTTGAGTAAGTCCCTTATGACTTCTCTTTGCTGTTCACCTTTTCATGGTTCTCTTCATTCTTGTGTTAGAAAGTCAAATTTTCTTTTCAGCTCTGGTCTTTTCATCAAGAATGCTTGAAAATCCTCTATTTCATTGAAAGACCAATTTTTCCCCTGAAGTATTATACTCAGTTTTGGTGGGTAGGTGATTCTTGGTTTTAGTCCTAGTTCCTTTGACTTCTGGAATATCCTATTCCATTCCCTTCGATCCCTTAATGTAGAGGGTGCTAGATCTTGTGCTATCCTGATTGTATTTCCACAAAACTTGAATTGTTTCTTTCTAGCTGCTTGCAATATTTTCTCTTTCACCTGGGAATTCTGGAATTTGGCCACAATGTTCCTAGGAGTTTCTCTTTTTGGATCTCTTTCATGCAGTGTTCTGCGGATTCCTTGAATATTTATTTTGCCCTCTGGTTCTAGAATCTCAGGGCAGTTTTCCTTGATAATTTCATGGAAGATGATGTCTAGGCTCTTCTTTTGATCATGGTTTTCAGGTGGTCCCAGAATTTTTACATTGTCTCTCCTGATTCTATTTTCCAGGTCAGTTGTTTTTCCAATAAGATATTTCACATTATCTTCCATTTTTCGAATCTTCATGCTATGTTCTGTGATATCTGTCTTTCTCATAAAGTCCTTAGCGTCCATCTGTACCATTCCAGTTTTGAAAGATCTATTTTCTTCAGTGAGCTTTTGAATCTCCTTTTCCATTTGGCTAATTCTGTTTTTGAAAGCATTCTTCTCCTCACTGGCCTTTTGAACCTCTTTTGCCAATTGAGTTAGGCTAGTTTTCAAGGTGTTAATTTCTTCAACATTTTTTTGGTTCTCCTTTAGCAGGGAGCTGATCTGCTTTTCATGCTTCTCTTTCATCCCTCTCATTTCTCTTCCCAGTTTTTCCTCCACCTCTCTAACTTGATTTTCAAAATTCTTTTTGAGCTCTTCCATGGCCTGAGCCCATTGGGTGGGCTGGGACACAGAAGCCTTGATTTCTGTGTCTTTGCCTGATGGTAAGCATTGTTCTTCCTCGTCAGAAAGGAAGGGAGGAAGTGTCTTTTCTCTGAGAAAATACCCTTCAATAGTTTTATTTCTTTTCCCTTTTCTTGGCATTCTCCCCAGCCAGTGGCTTGACCTCTGAATATTCTCCTCACACCCACCTTGCCTCCTGGTCCTCCCAGCCAGCGTTTGGGGACTGAGATTCAAATGCTGCTTCCCGCCTTAGGGCTTTTGGCGGGGGCAGGGCTGCTATTCAGTGTGAGAATTAAGTTCAGATGGTCAGGTCGGGGCAGGGCTGCCTCTCAGGCTCAGTTCCCTCAGGGGGTTTATGCACAGACCTTCCACAATGGATCCAGGCTCCCACCCGCTTGGGGAGCCCCTGTCTGCAGCCACCTCTCAGCTTCTATCTCCCGGGGGGGCCCGAGCCATGGGGGCACCCCACTCCCCTCTCCACCCGCCAAAGAGACTCTCTCACCGACCGTCCTCACCTGTGGGTGGAGGGGCTTGTGCCGCCACTGGAGATCCCGTCTCTGAAGCCTGCTCGGATCTTTTCCTCACGGTGTCGTGGCCGCTACAGGGCTGCACTCAGCTCCTAGTACTGGCGCCCAGTCCGCAGCGTGAAGGACCCCCTGCGAGAGGTTTGCAGGTCTCTCCGGAACAGAAATCTCCTTTGCTCCAATATTCCGTGGCCTCTGGGTGCAGAATTCACCATGAGTTGGTCCCCTCTAGCCGTTCTGTGGGTTGTGGGTTCAGAGCTATGTATATGTGCGTCTTTCTACTCTGCCATCTTGGCTCCGCCCATGACAAAGATACTAGAGTGGTTATTTTATAGGTGAGAAACTGAGGCAAACAGGGTTAAATGACTTGCCCAGGGTCATACAGCTAAAGTGTCTAAGGCTAGTTTTGAATTCAGGAAGATGTGTCTTCCTGGCTCTAAGCCCAGTGCCCTCTCCACTGAACCACTTAGCTGCCCTGTAGAAAGATATAGATAAGATGATAAGGTAAGATATGGTAAGGTATGAATTTATTAAGCACTTACTCTGTACCAGGTACTGTGCTAAGCAGTGAGGATACAAATAAACATAGAAGAGCTTAAGTTCTAATTGTGGGAAGACAACGCATAAAGGGGAGTTATAACCATACGTCTTCCACATATAGGCCTTATTTAGTGGCTAAATTTCATTTTGTTAGATTCAACCTATTTATTTGAGTATGTCAAGATGTTCTTAGATCATGATTGTCATCTATCACATTACCTATCTTTTTCCAATTTTGTATAGTCCACACACTTGATGAGCATGCCATCTTTGAGCAGCCCAGGTCCAAACACAGATTCTGAGGTATTCTATGAGAGGTCTCCTTCCTAATTAACGCTGATTCATTATGATTTCTTTGGGGTCTGGTCATTCAACCAGTTCCTGTATCTGTCTAACTGATCTAATTGTCTAGTTCACATCTCTTCATCTTGCCTTGAAAGAGTAATGATAGATTATGTGAAATTCTTTATTGAAATCTAGGTGTGCTATTTCTGTAGCTTTCCCTTAATCTACTAATTTTGTAACATTATTTAAAAAGGAAATGAGGTTAGTCTGTCATGACCTCTTTTTGAGTAAATCATGCTGACTGTTTACCATGCTGACTGATAAGCACTTCTTTTTCTAAATACTCATGACCTAGAGATTTAATCATGCATTCTAGAATTTTGCCAGCCATAAATATCTCTTGCTCACATAGAAAGGCTGAGAGAAAGCCAACCAGAGAAAGACTTTCAACATAAGACTTTCTTGGGCTTGGGGAATTTGTTTCTAGTTCCCTCCTTTCCCCCCAATTTGCCATGTAGTCTCCATTTTATACATATTTTAAACATAATATTTATGTCACCACCATAGAGTATAATCTCCTTGAGGCACAAGCTGTTTCATCTTTATCTCTGCATCCCCAAGGTCTTAATAAATTCTTGTTAATGAATTCTTAATAAATGAATTGAAATTGTGTGAATTATGATACTAGTTTCACACAGAAACAAAAAGCTGCCACTAGAGCAGGGCTTCTTAACCTGGGGTTCAAAGACCTCTAAAGTGCCTGTGGATAGATTTCAGGGAATCTTTGAATGTAGATGAGAAAAATTACATCCTTATTTCAATAAAATTAGTTTCCTCTATAATCCTATGTATTTTATTTTATGCATTTAAATACATTTTTTGAGAAGGATCCATATGCTTCAGAAGACCACCAAAGAAGTTCTTGACATAACAAAGTTTACATGCCCTGCAATGACTATCATTGTTATATGTCCTTACAAGTCCCCTTATCTTTCTATTCAAAGTCAGTAGTACCTTTTAGATTATTCTTAGAGACATTTACATTTGAAATGGAGAAAGAAAAGAATATATTTATCGGTCAACTATTTTTTCCCTAATGTATGTTAAGATTGCATTTCAAGGTTTGTATTTGAGCCCAGATAGAATCTTTCTGTGATCTCTCTAAACATCATCCTTCTTTTCTTGAAAGACAGAAAGTTCTGTTTTTAAACTAAGAAGTTGCTTATTTATATGAAAGCTGAGTTACTGTGCTATAATATTTAAATTTATTGAAATAGTTTGGAATGATTTCTAAGATCAAGTTCCATTTTAACACCTGCCTATTTAGGCTTTTGCTTACAAATATTTGTTCTTAGAATTCTGTTTGGTTAGCATTTCCTCATTATTTTGGTGGCAAAATTCTAAAGATGGACTGTTCATTCTTAAAAGTATATTATGTTTTTGTGAACTTCCATTTCATGTTTTAAGAGGAGAATATTCTCTGTATCTGAGATGATTAGATAAAAGTCTGAGGCCATCCTTGATATTGGTAAATTAAATAGGGATTTGAGTTGATTTAAGACAGAAAAAGATGATTGAGAATCAAAGTCTGCTTATCTTTGTTTTTCTAGTAGAAACTTAACTTATCACATTCAAATCATTTAGAAGATTTCTGACTGTACACTTTAATTTTCATTTTAGGGAATAGCAGGCTGCTGTTATTAAAAGAAAAAAGATTATTACCTGTGGAAAGAGCATTCATCTGGTGTCTGTTTTCAAATACTGAATTACAGAATTTGGAGTTAATTTCAGAGCAGAAAAAGCTACTAGTCAAAACAGTGCTGTCATTTTGAAAATGTTATTCAATTATTTGAAATATATTTATGTGAAGATGTAGGGGATGGCTGCACAAAATCTTATAAAGATAACTTCAGACCAAACATCAACTACTGATCTCATCTAGAAACTGGACAGAGGGATCTTGAGAGGATAATTGGAGCCTACCTTGCCAATTGGACCACACTCAACCCTTTCCAGACAGATGGAGAATCAGCCCCATTTTAAAAGACCTGTGAAGTAGATTCTGTTACCTCCTTCAGTATCACATTACAGAGTCTGAAAATCCCCATGGTTAGATTGCTTTCCTCTTTATTCATAATGCCAAATGTATAGTTTTAAATTCCCTCTTCTTACAAAGGTGATGGAAATTCAGTATACTCTGTCTCTCTCAAGACTTGTTATAATTATGTTGAATTCCTCTATTTTTTCCTCATCAATATTGATTTCTACTCTCTAATTTTTATCTTGATCTTCACAGTAGTGTCAGAGTTAGGCTATAGTGAAGACTGGATTTAGAATGAGGAGACCTGGCTTCTAATCGTGACCCTGCAACTTGCTAGCTATGCAAGCTTGGGAGGGTCATTCCCTTCTCTGTGTCTGTTTTCTCATGTGCAAAATAGAAATAAGAATACCTATACTGCCTGTTTCACCTAGCTTTTGTAAAGGATTTTGAAATGGTGAGGTGCTATTTAAATCTCATCATTATGCTTACCTCATTCTCATCCTTTTTGATAGTTTTCAGAGAGCACCAATCCTGGAAGAAGTTGCTACACTGCTCTTATACCTTTATATTCATTGTTTCATGAACTATTTATCTAGGCAGATAAAACATCTGCTTTTTGTAGCTGAATAAAATATTAAAATGAAAACTCATTTTCTATAGGCTTACAGAAAGCATGACTCACAGACTTTACAGCAGGGATGGCATGTATTTTATCTTATTCCCACATATTTAGATCTCCTTGGTCAAATTTTTGTACTTTTTTTTTCCTCAATAGCTTTTTATTTTTTCCAATTACATGTAAAGATTTTTGTGAAATTGTGAGTTGCAAATTTCTCTTCTTCCCTCCCTTACTCCACCCAAAGACAGCAAACCATCTGATATAGGTTATATATGTACAATCATGTTAAACATGTTTCCACATTAGTCATGTTGTGAAAGAAGAATCAGAACAAAGGGGAAAGAATATGAAAAACAAAAAAAAAACAAAGAAAGTGAAAATAGTATACTCTGATTTGCATTCAGACTCTGTGGTTCTTTCTCTGGATGTGTTTAGCATTTTCTATCATGAATCTTTTGGAATTGTCTCGGATTGTATTGCTGAGAAGAGCTAAATCCATCCTAGTTAATCATCACTTAATGTTGCTGTTGCTGCGTACAATGTTCTCCTGGTTCTACTCACTTCACTCAGCATCAGTTTATGTAAGTCTTTCCAGGTTTTTCTGAAATCTGTTAGCTCATCTTTTCTTATAGCACAATAGTATTCCTTTACATTTGTATACCACATCTTGTTCAGCCATTCCCCAATTGATAGATATCCCATCAATTTCTAATTGTTGGCCACCACAAAAAAAGAACTGATATAAATATTTTTGTACATGTAGATCTTTTTCTCTTTTAAATAATCCCTTTGGGATACAGACATAGGAATGGCTTGCTGGACCAAAGAGCATGCACAGCTTTATAGCCCTTTGGGCATAGTTCCAAATTATTCTCCAGAATGGTTAAATCGGTTCACAACTCCACTGACAACAACACATTAGTGTTCCAATTTTCCCACATCTTCTCCAACATTTATTGTTTTCTTTTACTGTCATAATAGCAAATCAGATAAGTGTGAGGTGGTGCCTCAGAGTTTTAATTTGAATTTCTCTAATCAATAGGGATGTACAGCAGTTTTCATATGATTATAGTTAACTTTGATTTCTTCATCTGAAAACAGCCTGTTTATGTCCCTTGGCCACTTATCAATTGGGCAATGACTTGTATTCTTAAAAATTTGACTCAGTTCTCTATATGTTTTAGAAAGGAAGCATTTATTAGAAACAATAGTTATAAATATGTTCACCATCTTTCTGTTTTCCTTCTAATCTTGGTTGCATTGGTTTTGTTTTTGAAAAATCTTTTAAATTTAATGTAATGAAAATTATCTACTTTGCATTTCATAATGTTCTCTCTTGTTTGGTCATAAATTCGTACCTTCTCCATAGATCTGACAGGTAAACTATTCCTTACTCTCCTAATTTGCTTATGGTATGTCTAAATCATCTACCCATTTCGACCTTGTCTTGTATAGGGTGTGAGATGTTGTTCTATGCCTATTTCCAGCCATACTATTTTCCAATTTTCCCAGCAGTTTTTGTCAAATAATGACTTCTTATCCCAGAAACTGGAATCTTTGAGTTTAACAAATAGTAGATTATTATAGTCACTAACTACTGTGTTCAAGTCTTTGTACTTTGAAACTTTTTGTCCTATGTATCTTGAAGATTACTTGAAGTGGCAACATCTATTTGAAATGCTCTGAAGTTTTTATGAATTAATATTAATCCTGAGCAATTGGGGGCAACAGAAATGATAGTGTCCTACTACAGTTTGTTGGTTAAGGCACCAAGAATATTTAGGGGTCTAGAGTGCGACGTAGAGTGTGTATCTGTTCTCCCAAATCCTATTTGCATTGGAACTAGAGAGAATAAAGATACTAAAAATAACTTGAATTTTTTTTTTCAAATTAGAATATAGTGACTTCAGATTTTTGGGGTATTTTCCAAATCTGTTATGATCCATCTTACAATTTTAAAGGAATACATTAATATTGGTACACACTGGTTATTAATTACTTTAAGTATGTTTTCCCCCCTCAGCTTTGATTTCTGTATGTCAGTCTCTTAAAGTATTCAATGTGGTCTTCTTTTTAATATATTTATGTTAATTTGTTTTTCCTGGAGTAGACCAAAGCATTTGTAGGTATTGCCTTGACACCTTCAATGTCCGTCTTCCCTTAGTATATATTCAGAATTTTACGCTTACTGAGTCCAAATGATTTTTGATAACATTGGATAAAGATTCTGTGAATAGAAGGAGCTATTTAATGTGTTTTTGGTGGATCTGTATTATTTATTGTGACTCATAGACATAAAGCGATTAATAAGATATTTTAGTTGGACTCCTATGATTTATAAGCCATGCTTAGTTCTTTTCAGGAGAAGTGACAAAAGCGGTAAGCCTAGGCTGAAACATAATGACCTTAATCTGTCTACCTGAAAAAAAATGTCACATTTTAAATGACTAGTTCTTGATATTATTTTGTCAGTGGCATATTTTAAATGGAAAACAATTTTCTGTGTAAATATTAAATGATACAGTGTTGTCATACTTTTTGGTTTATTTTTATATTTATAGTATGTGAATTAGCCATGAGTGTAGAACTGAGTCACAGGCTTCAAATTAATCAAAAATTTGTTACAGTGATTGCAGGCATCTTGTTCACTAATTATTGAATCAATGTTACTTGCTATTCCTCTGGGATTTTCTGGCACCCTCTTGTCTCTTCCACCAGTAATCATTTTTCTTCTTGTAGCTGTTTATAGATTTTTTTTGAGGGAGGAGGGTGGATACAAGATGTGAATGATTTCTTTCAGTATATACATGTGTATTTGGAGGTTCTTGTTCTAACCTTTTCAAAATAGGTAGGAGATACCTTCTAGTACTACAAGCTAGTCAAGTGCATGACTTGTAATTAATACAACTGTTGAGGGAATAATTGTCCTATTTTCTAATAGTCTCAGAGTCCTGTTTCCCACTCTGGAATCATCAGCTTCACTACAGATATTTTTATACATATGTCCAGGGCTATGTAAGTTATTCTTTAGTCACTCACAGAATGTTTCCTGTGTATCATTTCCCTTAATCCAATGACTCAAAATACTGTGGTTGATTCAGTTGAATCGTCTGGGCTTTCTCTGATCATGTTACTTGAAGTGCTGGTGGAACCTCTCACACTTTAGTGAGGGTAAGGAAGGAGTGCATTCCAGGAATGGAGATAGCCTGTGGAAGATGAAAGGTTGAGTACAGGAAACATATGAGCCAGGATGATTGGAATTTTGATTTTATGAAGGGTAGTAAACATGAACTATATATGCAAAGGTAAGTGGGAGCAGATTGTGAAATGTTTTCATTGCCAAGCTGGGGAGTTTGTATTTTATCTTTGAGGTAATAGAGATCCAATGAAGATTCTTAAGCAGAAGTTACATAGTTAGGCTTCTGCTTTATAAAGATTGATTTTGGCAACTTTGTAGAGGCTAGATTAGAGACTGGAAGCAAGATGACAATTTAGAAATCTCTTGAAATAATTTTGGTGAGAGAAGAAGAGGGCTTGAATTGATCATATTAAGGATGGCAATAGGTAACTTCTGAAAATCTTATGTCCATTATTTAATTTTGTTCTTATGAGAGACATAGAGTTATATGCAATTATTTTCCTTTTTTTTTTTAATAAATGAGGAAACTAGGAGAGGTTTTCTGGGTAAGCAGAGAGGAGACAGATAAAAGTAATGTTGTGATGATTGAATAAATAACAATTGGCAACATCAGTTTGACTATGGAGTGAGGGAAAGTGAAGATTTGAGGATGTTCCTAAGGTTACTAGAAGGATGGTAGCAATCTCAACAGAAAAAGGGAAGTGGTTTTCCCAAGGTCATTCTCTTGGTAAATATTAGAGGTTAGGTTTGAATGCAGGTCTTATGATTCTTCAGCTGGAATTCCTTCTGTAATATGCTTTCAATGCTTCTTATTTCCTTGAACTCCTCCAAAATAGTGTAGAACATGTTCTTTTGGATGAAATTGACTATTGACCCTTGTGGAGCATGCATAAAAATGTGTCTAAGTTTTGAAAATATTTTTCAAACTACTTTTTTTTCTCTTGTATCTTTTCTAAACCATGGTTTCTGAACTGTGAATTTATTTAAAACATTTAAATAGCTATTTCAATATAAATGGTTTCCTTTGTAATCTTTTGTATTTTATTTTCTTTAAAACATTATTCTGAGTCCAAAGAATTCTTTGTAGTTGTTTGCCTATTGTATCCCCTATTAGAATCTGATCTCTTTGAAATGAGAGGTAGTCTTTGAATCTTTCCTTGTGTCATCAACACTTAGCACAATGCCTAGAACATAGTAGGTACTTTATAAATTTTTATTGAGTGACAGACACAAAATTCAGACTCCCTATCCTAGACTTGCCTTCTACAGATAGAAACTGCCCCTTTCAACATTTTTCTAAAGAAATGACAGGGTCAACTTTTGCACTAGAAATCTCAGAAATCCAAAAATTAAGACTCAGCTTCAAAGATTTTATTGTAGTTATTCTATGTTTTGTAGTATTTCCCACATGAATTTGTTGTTAATTTGTCACTGATTCGTGCTTTAGCAAGTTCTGGACCAGTGCCCTCCAAGCTAGCTAAGTAAACCATAAAAAGATTCCATGGAATGATGAAGACTATGAGAACATAAATTTATTGAAGGAAAGGCTTTAAAGACAATTGTTCTTAAAGAATAGCCAGCATTATAGCATCACCACTTCCTTTATCATCTGAATGATTTCTGTGTTTTCAGGAAGAAAAGAGTATTCATCATTGTTACACTAGAAAAATTCATACTGGGTTATTTTATAGATGTCAAACACCATAGAAGGAGCAAAGAGACCACTAGGTATTAACACTGAGCTTCAGTTTGCATGCCTGGTACCTTGTTCAAAAATAATTGACTCATTAATCTTACCCATATCAATCTGGTCCCATTATGTGGGTTAAACACAGATTAATTTTAATAAGTGGATATATGTTGGTTTACAGAGAGGCATGCATTTGACTTATTGTCTTAGCATGAAATCAATAATAAATTAACAGTTTCAAAGAAAGCATGTAGATATTTTCAAGGTAAAAACTCCATTGAAATGCATGAATTTTAATATTTTGTTAACAGTATGAAAAAACAGTGTATCATGGCAGAACCCTGTACTATAATTCAAGAGATACCTAGCTTCAGAAACTTACTAGTTATGTGACCACAGCCAATCATTTAACTTCTTGGAGACTGTTTCCTTATCAAGAAAATGGGTGTAATAATTCTTGTAATATCTTTGTCACAGGACTCTTGTGAGGTGAAGGGAGAAACCTTTCACAATGTAAGTCTCTTTGTGAACCTTAAAGTGCCATATCAACTATCGTTGGGAACAGCTAGATGGTGTGGATAGAGGAGTTGGGAAGATCTGAGTTCAAATCTTACCTCAGACCCTGGCAAATCATTTATCCTTTCACTCTCAGTTTCCTTATCTGTAAAGTGTGGATAATAATCGCACCTCCCTCTAAGAGTTATTGTGGGGAACAAATAAGATAATATAGGATTAGCTCTTTGCAAAACTTAGTATTCTATGAATATTAGCTGCTAGTATTTATTATTGGTGGTGGTGGTGGTGGTAGTAGTAGTAGCAGTAATAGTAGTAGTAGTAGTAATAGCAGCAGCAGCAGCAGTAGTACCACTGACTGGTTGCTATTGATATACATCAGTATTTCCCTGAGTTGTTGAATATTGACTTCTTGATTCTCTGAGCTGAAATTACCTCTATGAAATCTGTGACAGGTGGACTTTCCAGATAAAGTTTAGTCCTTGCAGTGATGAGAAGCTCATTACTTAGCAAGGCAGACTGCTTCATTTTCAGACAGCTTTCATTGTTTTTTTAAAATTTATTTATTTTTAGTTTTCAACATTCATTTCCACAAGATTTTGAGTTCCAAAGTTTCTCCCCACATCCCTCCTCCCCTGCCAGGCCTAGAGGCCTGAGGTCTACCTGAGTCTTACCTTACCTATCGTAGGTCTTCGGCTGGCCAAACCGGATAAACGTATGAGAGAAGAGACTTTCCAGAGTCGAACAAGGGTTAGGCTTTATTCAGGGTCTTGGTTACATGTGCAGGGTGAATTCTTCCTTAGGAGAGAGAGAGCTCCCAAGGAGGCAAAGATCTTACAGTAAGAGATTGGAAGTGGGAGAATGGGAGAATGGAAGAGGGGGAGAGAGGGGAGAGGGAAGAGCGAAGAGAGGAAAAGGGGCCTTCTGTCCTGAAAGGGCCCCTCAGCGCTAAGAGCGCCTTCGGGCTTTCCTGACCCTACTTAAGCTCTCCTGCCGCATAGTTTGCACCTGAATACCGTGCCTGTTAGATTACAATAGGTGTGCCCAGATCCGGGCCAGTCTCGAGGGCGGGGATGCTCTCTCACATCACGTTCTCACGGGAAGAGGCGGAAATACACGAGATCTCACTCCTCAATTCCCTGCTGTTTCCTGGGGGGCCTCATGAGAACTCTAAGGTTTAGAAGTTCCCACCTTTACCCGCCCGAGACTGTCCACATGGAACTGAGCTTACACCCCCAACACTCCCCCACCCCAAAACACTGTGCATTGTGATTACCCCTTCCACAAATCTGCTCTCCTTTCTATCACACCCCTCCCTTCCCTTATCTCCATCTTCTCTCTTTTCTTATAGGGCGAGATAGATTTCTATACCCCATTACCTGTATTTCTTATTGCCCAGTTGCAAGCAAAAACAATTCTCAACATTCATTTCTCAAATTTTGAGTTCCAACTTCTGTTCCTTCCTCCCTCCACACCCATCCCCACTGAGAAGGCAAGCAATTCAATACAGGCTATATATGTGTAGTTTTGCTAAAAACTTCCATAATAGTCATGTTGTGTAAGACTAACTGTTTCCCTCCATTCTATCCTGCCCCCTATTTATTCTATTCTCTCTTTAGACCTTGTCCCTCCCCTAAAGGGATTACTTCTTATTACTCCCTCCTGCCATTTTCCCTCCTTTCTATCATCCCCCCACCCCACTTATCCCCTTCTTCCCTGTTCTGCTGTAGTGTAAGCTAGATTTTCATACTAAATTGTATGTGCATGTTATTCCCTCCTTAAGCCAAATGTGATGAGAATAAGCTTCACTTTTCCCCTCTCACCTCCCCCATTATCCCCTCCATTTAAAAAGCTTTTTCTTGCCTCTTTTATGGGATATAATTTGCCCCATTCTATTTTGCCCTTTCTCCTCCCAATATATTCCTCTTTCACCGCTTAATTTTTTCTTTTTAGATGTCATCCCTTCCTATTCAACTAACCCTGTGCTCTCTGTCTATTTGTGTGTGTATACATATTATATACATATGCACATATATATATGTATATGTATATATATTTAAATTTAAATGTATAATCCCTCCACCTACCAAAATACTGAGAAAAGTTTCAAGAGCTACAAATATTATCTTTCCATGTAGGAATGTAAAAGTTCAACTTTAGTAAGTCCCTTATGATTTCTCTTTCCTGTTTACCTGTTCATGCTTCTCTTCATTCTTGTGTTTGAAAGTCAAATTTTCTATTCAGCTCTGGTTTTTTCATCAAGAATACTTGAAAGTCCTCTATTTCATTTAAAGACCATTTTTCCTCTGAAGTATTATACTCAGTTTTGCTGGGTAGGTGATTCTTGGTTTTAATCCTAGTTCCTTTGACTTCTGGAATATCATATTCCAAGTCCTTTGATCCCTTAATGTAGAAGCTGCTAGATCTTGTGTTATCCAGATTGTATTTCCACAAAACTTGAATTGTTTCTTTCTGGCTGTTTGCAATATTTTTTCCTTGACCTGGGAACTCTGGAATTTGGCTACAATACTCCTAGGAGTTGTTATTTTTGGATGTCTTTCAAGAGGTGAATGGTAGATTCTTTCGATGTTTATTTTACCCTCTGATTCTAGAATATCAAGGCAGTTTTCCTTGATAATTTCATGAAAGTTGATGTCTAGGTTCTTTTTTTGATCATGGCTTTCAGGTAGTCCATAATTTTTAAATTGTCTCTCCTGGATCTATTTTCCAGGTCAGTTCTTTTTCCAATGAGATATTTCACATTGTCTTCTATTTTTTCATTCTTTTGATTTTGTTTTGTAATTTTTTGGTTTCTCATAAAGTCATTAACTTCCATCTGCCCCATTCTAATTTTTAAAGAACTATTTGCTTCAGTGAGCTTTTGAACTTCCTTTTCCATTTGGCTAATTATGCTTTTTAAAGCGTTCTTCTCCCTGGCTTGTTGGACCTCTTTTGCCATTTGAATTAGTCTATTTTTAAAGGTGTTATTTTCTTCAGCATTTTTTTTGGTCTCCTTTGGCAAGCTTGACTTGTTGACTCACTTTTCATGATTTTCTTGCATCACTCTCTTTTCTCTTCCCAGTTTTTCCTCTACCTCTCCTACTTGATTTTCAAAATCCTTTTTTTGAGCTCTTCCATGGCCTGAGACCATTTGCATATTTATTTTAGAGGTTTTGGATGCAGAAGTCTTGACTTTGATGTCTTCCTCTGATGGTAAGCATTGTTCTTCCTTATTCAAAAGGATAGAAGAAAATAACTGTTTACCAAGAAAGTAACCATCTAGTCTTATTTTCCCCCCTTTTTTGGCATTTTCCCAACCATTTACTTGACCTTTGAGTCCTTTTTCAAGAGGAGGGTATACTTTGAGGACCTGTAAGTTCTCAGTTCCTCCAAGGTGGCACAATGAAGGGAGAGGAGTTTATTCCTCTACTGACCTGCTCTCTGGTCTGAGAACTGCCAAAGCTTTTCTGCCCAGGATCTGCAAGTAGAATTCTCTTTCCAGAGCCTCCAACAGCTCCACCACACCAGCACTCTTCCTCATCCCAGGGCCACCACTCAGGGCTGAGACCCAGATTAGCAGTTCAATTCCCTCACAGTCACACTTTTTTCCCCAAACTTTATAAAGCTTTTATTAAACATCTTAAATAGCTGTGCAATTGAGCCAATCAAAAATAAAACAATGTTTTAACCAGCAGCCCTTAAATTTCAAAAATGTTGCTGTTAGGTCCAGTTCCCCAGGTGACAAGCACCAAGTTCAGTCCTCTGTCCAGGTCACCTTCCACTTTTCAGTCAATCCAAGGGAAGATGAGTGAGTGGATCAGACTGGAAGCATACTAAGAAAAACAAAATCTTCTTTCTGGGTATTTCTTTGTACTATGGAATCTTTGAAGAGACAAAGACTAGGGGTCCCAGCATGGAACAGAAATGGCCACTTCTTATCACCTCTCCTGAATTGTTTCCGTTGAGGCTGATATGTTCTAGGGCTTGTGTCCTTTTCAACAATGTCCACCATTGTACAGATATCAACTGGGCTAATGATAAATTCCTAATTCAGATACTCAACATACATTTTTCCCAGCTAATAAAAACAAGATAATCCCCCAAGCAAAACCACTGATTGCTCATCACCATTCTGAAAACAGAGACCTGCTCTCCAACCCAGTTATGTGGGAATCAGCAGATTTAAAGGAACCAGAAGAAATATAAAAAACCCCAAACAGCTTGTAGTACTGCCCCTAAGAAATGAGGACCCTGCCAACTCTAGAAATTGGGGAGGGATGTGGCAGTGTGAGGGAAGACATGTTCTGATACCCAGGAACTATTGCAAGAGTGATAGTTTCTTTCAGAAAAAGAAACAGGAGAGTTAAATGTGGACAGCACTGAAATGCCAAAACACATTTCATTCTAGCCTACTGAGCAGAAAGCTGGAGCTCCCAGGTGCTGGTGGTTTCAGTCGAGAGCTGGGTTGCTGCAATTAAGAGACCTGTGTTGATGACTCAACTGGCCCAATGGGCAATATAAGGCTGAGAGGTTGAAGAGAAGGAAACTAATTGCACTCCAGACAAGGTTGAGGGCTCCAAAAATGGATGCTGCTGCTGCAGCCACCTGGGGCCAGGGCTAGGGGAGGACCTTGCTCCCTTCTCACCCAGGTGAAAGAACTTTCTCACTGACCTTTGAAGCTGTCTTTGGCATTTGTGGGTTAAGCCATCTGGGAACCACAGCTGCTACTGGTGATTCTTCCCCTGAGGTCTGCTCTGGTCTTGTTCCTGCTAGTGCCATACAGCCAAGGCTGGGCTGGGCTCCATGGGCTGTGCTTCACTCTGCATCCCATGGAATAGACCTTTCTTGTTGGTCTTCCAGGCTACCTTGGGCTGGAAATCTCTTTCACTGTGTCGTTTTGTGGCTTCTACTGCTCTAGAATTTGTTTAGAGTAATTTTTTACAGGTATTTTATGGGCTGTGGGGGAAGAGGTAAAGTAAGTACTTCTTTCTACTCCACCATTTTGACTCTGCCCCTTATTGATGACTTTATTGTTAAAACATTCTTCTTTCATATACTCTCATACTTGGAAGGGACCTCAGAGATTGTGCCGTTCAGCCTGTATCTGAGCAGGAATGCTCTTAACCACATCCTTGACAAGTCATTTAGCTTCTGCTTAATGACCTTCTGGGGTAGGGAATTTACTACCTTTTAAGGCTGTTCTTTCCACTTTTTGACACCTCGAATTGCTAGTTTCTCTTCATATTGAGATAAAATCTTTTTTCTTTATGTTTAGGTAAAATTTTTTTCTCTGTCACTGCCATCCATTATTCTTCATTCTTTCCTTTGGGAACAAGTAAACATGTCTAATTCCTTTTACCTGACAGCCCTTCAAATATTTAAAGACATTTACCATTTGTCCAGTATGTTTTCTCTATATCAAGGGGAAAATTGGGAGCAGAATGTAAATATCTCTCCTCTTCATATAAAGAACATTTCCAAATTTCCAATATAAACCTTTTAGAGGAAATGCTATAATATCTGAAACCCATAGTCATTTATGGTGAACTCATCAAATAACATTGAAAGTAGGGACCAACATGATATAATGAAAAGATCATTGCTCTGAGACTTAGGAGCTCTCTCTAGATTCTGTTTCTAGTTCTTTCATGAACTCACACTATTACCTTTCACAAATCACACGACCTCTTTGAGCTCCTGCATCCTTATCTGTAAAGGCAAGGGGTTTAACTTGGTGATACTTAAAGGAAGCAGACTGGCACAATAATAAGACTATTGGATTTCGAGTGAGATGCTTGGGATTGAGATCCTGGATTACCTTTGGCAAGTCACTTCTTTATGACTCAGTTTCCTCATCTGTAAAATGAGGTAGTTGCCCAAATGTCTTCTATGGTTCCTTCTAACTCTAAATCTATGATTCTCTAATTGAAGTTCTCTTCCAGCTATGATAGACCATGTTTCCACCGTTAAATCTTTCCTTTTAAGGTCGATTATTATTGCTTTCCAATATGATCAAGTTAAATGATATTACACAAAAATATTTTTATTTTTTGCTTTTTTATTGGGATGTATGTCAGAAATAAGGATGAATACTTAGTAAACTTAGGATTCAGAGTTCTATTTACACTAATAATGTCAAGGGTAATCATTTCTTTTTAAGATGGTGCACTTCCATTAAAATTCTCAGTCCCTATGCATAAAAAGATTGTGTTTCTTTTCTCTATACATATTTAAACTTCATCCATTTTTCTTCAAACAGGACCCTAGCTTAGTCAACTTTTCCATAATAGAAACTGTAATCAAGCGCACAGTAGTCCTTGAGTTAACACCTGATCATCTTTTATAATATGAGTGAACAGAATCTATATTAATGAATTTAATGACTATTCTTCCTCATTGCAGCATATTTATATGCTATATATGCTATATATATATATATATATATATATATATATATATATATATATATATATACATCCATTCAAAGATGATACCTTTTTAAATTATCTGTAAAGAAAGATCTTTCTTTTGGTTTGCAGAAAATTTCAGCCATATCCAGACATTGCTTAAGTACTTTAAGCAACAAAAAGGTCATTCATAAAAGAGGTTTTTCCTCATCATTGGATAGTTCAGTACTATAGAATGCTACAGATGAACATGGTCAAAAGGGAAATGGAAGGAGAGCTGAAGTTGTCAAGGCATGTATTGGAGAGGAAAAGGTACTTGACCAACAGCGGGCAAGATAGCATAAGATGGGGATAGACAGAGCAGAATTCTGCAGGGTAGAAAGAGTTCTATTGTATTTTAAGCTTCTTGAGGAATGGGGCTCCATCTTACATACGTGCTTTTAATACCATGTGTAGCATAATGCTTTGGACATAACAGATGTTCAGTAAATCCGATTTGAATGGATAAATGAAAAAGCCCAACAAATACAATAATGAGAGTAGAGTTTGCAGGTTATGATAGAGACTTAGCCTCAATAGAGAAGGATTCTTTTTCCAGACAGCAATAGATCTGGAGTCAGAAATCGTGTGTTCAAATGCTGCTATTTGCTTTTTATAATCTCTATAAGTTTAGTTATCCTGACCTACAGTTTCCTTGACTGTGCAATAAAAGTCTGAACTAGATAAAGGGTTCTTTATTTGGAAGTGATAGATCCCTTAGGGGGTCTGTGAATTTAGATGGAAAAAATGTGGTTTAATTTCAAAATAATTGAATTACATTGAATTAAATTATCATTGAATTTCTTTGTGATTCTATGTATTTTGTTTTGTATATATTTAAACATTATTCTGAGATAGTGTCCATAACCTTTACCAGGCTCCTAAAGGGGTCCATAACATACCCTCAAGAAAGTTAAGAATAATGGGTATGATCTTTAAGTTCCCTTCCACAAAACAAGTCCTGCAATCCACCAAATCTTAGCTCAGCTCTGGGATGGAGGAGGAAGACAATTTTCTCTTTACATTTGGAAAAATGAATTCCCCAGTTTGAGAGCAACAATCACTCAATATTTCCTAACAAGATTTTGTAGACTGAGTTTTCATCCAATATAGGTATTTAATCCTGAAGGCATAATTGAGCTTAGTGGGGTTTAAAAAGGCTATTGTTTAATATAAAATCCACCTCGCTTCCCTCCTTTGGGGTTTCAGGTCATAGAAAAAGAAAAACAGGAAGGCAGCATTTTAATCACTGAAATGACATGTCATGTTTAACTGCCATGAGGGTTGATTTAATAAGACAACATATATATATATATATATATATATTACATGTATATATGAAAGTTGTTCTTTCTGATTTGAGCTCTTAGATGAGACTTAGTTTATATGTGAGTGTGAATTTTTCTTACTTTAGCAGTATAATGATGTAAGGTAGAAATAACTATGCTTAGAATGGCAACTAATTTTCTGATAATTTTTACCCCCAACAAAAACTGACAAGTAAAGTGGTGATGAAACATTTTTGAGACTCAAATGGATCATTTCCACTGATATTTTGAATTTGTAGCACACCCCAGTACTTTATGAACATTTATTTTAGAGCAATTTGTGCATACAATGGGGTAGATGAAATGTTTATCTTAACAGATAAAGCTTGAATTTAGCGTTTGTGATAACAGAGCTGTTGTGGGCATTGATTTCTTTTTGGTTCACCCTGAAAGAAGGATGGATGATTCAGAGGAAGGTTAGGAGTCCTTTGTATCTGTCTGTCAGCAACATTTCGGAGTACCTATTTTGCAATGATTCTGGTTTGTATTAACATATAGTACTTTAATGTTTGTAAAGTACATCATCTGTAGCAACCCTTTGAAGTAAGTGGTGCAAGTATTGATCACCCCTAACTAGTACGTGTCAGACTGGGTTTCAACTTTACATCTTTTGACTTAAAGTCTACCATTCTCTTCATTACCCTGTCATGTCTGTACTAAGAAAACTAAGTTTGATGAAGGGTGTAGCTGAATGAAAAACATGACCCTAGGCTGAGATGACTTTGCCATTTGTAGAAATGTTAAATCTCCCTAGCTCCTGTAGAGAGGTGCTTAGAATCAAATACACATAAACAGATGGACACACCAATGTTAATGGCATCTATATTCTCAGCACAGTGCCTGGCATATAGTAGTTGCTTAATAAATGTTTATTGATGGATCGATCTTGTAGAGTTAAATATATCACTGTAAGCATGGCATTTTACCTACTTGCTGTGAAAGATTGCTTCCAAATGTGTTAACATTTGCCACCTGAAAATATGCTACAGTTTGGGAAAGTATTGTAGGCACCTAGGTGGTATCACTGGAAAGTGTTAGACTTGAATTTAGGAAGGCCTGAGTTTAAATCTTGCCTTAGACACTTAAAGCTGTGTAACTCTGGGCAAATCACATCCGTTAGTCTTAGTTTCCTTATTTGTTATATGGGGGGAAATAATAACACCTTCTTTACAGGGTCGTTGTGAAGACAGAATGAGATGATTTGTATTTTGCCAACCTCAAAGTACAAGATAAAGCTATTGTTTATTGTTATCATTTATTACATCCTTAAAAGTTTTGTTTTACTTCCATTTTTTTCAGATACGTGTACATATGTATCTTCTCTAAGATTGCAGTGATTTTTCTTCTAAGTATACCCAAGTTTTAAGCTCTGGGAGTGGGAGAAATAGGGGGAAAAAATCTCTGAGCTTTTTCATTTAAATATGGGCTACCAAATAGCCAGGCAGCCTGATGTGTTGGACAGAGGATTTGAGTCTAGCTTTAGACACATCCTGGCTCTATGACTGATTAAAGTCATTTTTCCTATAAGTGCTCTCAGGCAACTCTTGGAGACAGTAAGTTGGGAAACAGATGCTGATCTTCACTGGCGAAGTGAGTTTCCTCACTGAGAACTCCTTACATTGTGAAATTACAGATCTAGACCAAAAAGTAGACTACCCTTATAGAAATAGAACTGGAACCAGTGTATGCCCTCTTAAGAGTGGAATTTCTGCTTTAGGGTAAAACCATCTCTCTTTAACTGGAAATCTACATTTTCCTTCTTGTTTTATTTCCTCATTTCAAGCACATGAATATCCATTACATTATAAAATCCTTGGGAGAAGGAGCTATTTTTGCCTTTCGGTGTGTTCTGAGCATTTAGCACAGTGCCTGCACGTAATAGGCACTTAATAAATGCTTGTTGACTTGATGTGACAAAATTTAGTTAGTATTTTTCATAGAATCATAACAATAGCTACAACTAAACTCATGCTCTTGTTCTTTATCATGACCCAGAGATAGCCTTGAGTGCTCAAAATGCTCAGGGCACAGTTTGAGTTATGACAAGTTCTACCAAGCTTTTGAATGTAAGACTGGTAATGGATCCAGTGTCTGCCATCCATGTACCCAACTGTAATTCGATTTAAAGATTTTCTCCTGTCCATTAATAGGCCTCAGGTAAAGCCCATGAAGGGAAGGTTGATTAGGGGAGACTTGTTTTATAGAAAGGGCCACACCTTTTATTAATTAATGAGGCACTGGATCATGAAGGTTGAAATGCCCTCCAGCTCTGAAAAGTGCATATATATACTCTGAGGTGAGGTTTTGCTTTGGGGGCTTATTCTTTGGAAGGTTTGTTTGCCAGATGAGACTCTGGGTAGTTGCTAAGGAGGAAACTTCCCCTCCCCACCCAGCTTTGAAAACTCAGATATTAGTGCTGCTCTCTCTGGTAACTATATATGTATGTAATGGTCAGATAGTTGAATCTATCTGTTGATCTGTGATGTATGTGTTTCTTATGGTCAGACAGAAGTCCTGTCTGTTGGGCCTTTATTTCTCTGCTTGTATTTTCTCCGTTGGTATATGTGATTAAAGAAGACAACTCACTCCTCAAAAGTTGCTTTCCTTTTAGAAAAGCCGATCTAAGAACCTGTGTTAGCAGGCCATCCTGGATATGTCAGGATGCTTGCTGCTACACCAACCTAGATAAATTTATAGAGGCTCATATTTAGATTATCCTTAATGTGCAATTTTTAAAAACTATAACAACCTTTGAAAATCATTTAAGTCTTAAAGGTTCATAAAATGATATGTTTAGAACCTGAATAAACATTTGTTCTGTCATTTTCATTTGTGTCATTGTGTCATTTTCAGACTTTTTATGACCTCATTTGGAGGTGTTCTTGGTAAAAATTTTGGAGTGGTTTGCTGTTTCTTTCTCTGGCTCACTTTATACATGAGAAAACTGAGGTACATGGGGTGAAAGTAACTTGCCCAGGGTTGTACAACTAGTAAGTATCTGAGGCCAGATTTAAACATAGGAAGATTAAGCTTCCTGACTCTATGACCAGAACTCTATTTACTATGCCCAGAATGGACAGTAGAGATCATCTAACCCAAGTTCCTCATTTGACTTTGACTTGCCCATGTTCTCAAAATCAAAATCCATCATTCTTTCCAAAGTATCAAAATTATAATCTTCACTGGAGGTGAGAGGACCTATTGGAAACTACAAATCCTTGAAGTATTGAAGTAATATATACAACAATAACCAAAAAATTTTAATAGACAAGTACCATAAATTTAGATAAAAATAGGACCCTTATTCTCATTAAACTTTAAGTCTAATCTTCAG
Organism: Notamacropus eugenii; assembly: GCF_028372415.1. Lineage (NCBI taxonomy): Eukaryota > Metazoa > Chordata > Mammalia > Diprotodontia > Macropodidae > Notamacropus > Notamacropus eugenii. The sequence goes on along the minus strand of NC_092876.1, from coordinate 296,821,033 downwards.
GGAAGATACCAACACAGATAATCTTAATGTGCAACATTGTGTGGGATGCACATTGAATACTTACAAAATAAAGTTCTATATGAGATCTGAGTGGGAAATTTGTTACCAAGTGATGGGAATTAAGGAATTCTTCATGGAGAAGGCATTGGAATTGTTTAAAAAGTGGGTAGGAATTCAGCAGACAAACAAGGATGAAGTTCATTACAAGCAACTACTAATGGCACACAGACATTAAAGTGCAGAATGAATGATGTAAGGTGGAGAATGAAGAGGATAGAAAGTGCTCCAATTTAACAGGAATTTATTATGGGCTTATTATGTGTCAGTACTGGTACAAGGTCAAGCCCTGTGGTTACAAAGGCAAAAATGAAACAGCCCCTGCTTTCAAAGAGCTTATCTTATACTTGATGGCAGTAACATGCATATAGTAAATTAAATACAAAATATATTGAAACATTTGGGCTATACTTCCTGCAAGATGCAATACTTTACTTGGCTTGAAGAAAGCCAAGAATAAGAGGTGAGGAGGTATTTCAGTCCAAGCATGGACAGAACCTGTGAGAAGCCACAAATATGATTGAATTTTGTGTGTGGGGAAATGTAAACAGGCCAGTTTGGCTGGAAATTGTTGTTCAGTCATTTTTCAGTCGTGTCCAATTCTTTGTAAAGCCATTTGGGATTTTCTCTGCAAAGATATTGGAGTGGTTTGCCATTTCCTTCTCTAAATCATTTTACAGATGAGGAAACTGAAGCAAACAAGGTTAAGTGACTTGTCCAGGAGCACAGTGTCTGAGATTAGATTTGAATTCAAGAAGCTGAGTCTTCCTGACTGCAGAGCCTGCATTTTATCCATCATACCACCTAACTGCCTAGCTGGAAATTAGAGTGTGAGAAAAATTCAGTCAATCAACAAGCATTTTAAAAAAATTATTTATCTATTTTAGTTTTCAACATTCACTTTTATGAGATTATGACTTCTAAAATTTTTTCCCTCATTTCACTCCCCCCTCCCCAGGGCAACATACAATCTGATATAGGCTATACATGTATGATCATATTAAATATATTTCCATGTTAGTCATGTTGTAAAGAAGAATCAGAACTAAAGGGAAAAAGTATGAGAAATGAAATATAACCAACAACAACAAAGAAAAAACAGTATGCTTCAATCTGCATTCAGACTCCATAGTTCTTTCTCTGGATATGGAAAACATTTTCCATCATGAGGCTTTTGGAATTGTCTTGCATCATTGCATTCCTCAGAAGAGTTAGTCTAATAAAGTCAGTCCTCTCACATGTTGCTATTACCGTATACAGTGTTCTCCTGGTTCTGCTCACTTCACTCAGCATCAGCTCATGCAAGTCTTTCCAGGTTTTTTCAAAGACTTCCTGCTCACCATTTCTTATGGAACAATAATATTCTGTTACATTCATATACCACAACTTGTTCAGCTATTTCCCAGTTGATGGGCATCCCCTCAATTTCCAATTCTTGACCACCACCAAAAGAGCTGTTATAAATGTTTTTGTACATGTGGGTCCTTTTCCCATTTTGGTGATCTCTTTGGGACACAGAGATCAAAGGGTGTATACAGTTTAATTACCCTTTGGGCGTAGTTCCAAATTGTTCTCCAGAATGACTGGATCAGTTTACAATTCCACCAACAGGGCATTAGTGTTCCAATTTTCCCACAAATTCTCCAACATTTTTTATTTTCAGGTTTTGTCATGTTAGCTAATCTGATAGATGTGATGTGGTACCTCAGAGTTGTTTTAATTTAGTGATTTAGAGTTTTTTTATATGACTATACATAGCTTTAATTTCTTCATTTGAAAACTGCCTATTCATATCCTTTGACCATTTATCAATTAGGGGATGACTTGTGTCCTTATAGATTTGACTCAGTGTTCTATATATTTTAGAAATGAAGCCTTTATCAGACACTAGCTGTAAAAGTTGTCTTACAGCTTTCTATTTCCCTTCTAATCTTGGTTGCATTTGCTTTGTTTGTACAAAAACTTTTCAATTTAATCTAATTAAAACCATCCATTTTTTATTTCTTAATATTCTCTATCTTTTATTTGGTAATAAATTCTTTCCTTCTCCATAAATATGACAAGTAAACTATTCCTTGCTCTCCCACTTTGCTTATAGTTGCACCCTTTGTGTCTAAATCATGTAACCTTTTTGACCTTATCTTAGTATATGGTGTAAGATGTTGTTCTCTGCCAAGTTTCTGCCCTGCTGTTTTCCAGTTTTCCCAGCAGTTTTGTCAAATGATGAGTTCTTATCCCAAAAGTTGGAGTCTTTGGGTTTATCAAACAGTAGATTACCATAGTCATTGACTATAGTGTTCCACTGATCCATCACTCTGTTTCTTAGTTAGTACCAAGTGGTTCTCAACAAGCATTTTTTAAAAGCATCTACTCTGTGCCAGGCACTATGCTAACCTCTGGGAATACCAAAAGAGGCAAAGGCATTTTCTCTACCCTTAGGGAACTCATCTTCTAATGGGAAAGATACATATAAATAATTATGTATAAGCATGATGAATAGAGTAGATGGAAAGTAATCTTTGAGAGAAGGCATGTGCATTAAGCAGAGAAAGGTAGATTGGTATTAGATTGTGAAGGGCTTTAAAAGCTAAACAGATTAGTTTGAATTTTATCTTACCTGTGCTTTATGAACATCAATTTTTCAGGTATGTGGAAAACATATTGGAGAGGCCAGAGGCAGAGAGAATATGTAGAAGCTTTTTGCAGATGTTAAGGTGAGAGGTAATGACAGCCTGAATTAAGATTATGAACATGTAAATAGAGAAGGGCAGGTGGGAGATAGATTGTGAAGGCAGAATCAATTTTAGCTGTTGTTAGTTGACTGTATATGAGGGGTAAAGGGAATAATTGAAGATGATTCTGAGGTTCCACATCTGGATGATTGGAAGGATCATTGTGCATTTTAAAGAAACTAAGACCTTGGGGCACCTAGATGGTACAGTGGATACAGCACTAGTTCTAGAGTAAGAAGAATCTGAGTTCAAATCTGTCCTCAGACACTTTCTAGTTGTGTGGTCCTAGGTAAGCCACTTAACCCCAATGAAGGAAGGAAGGAAGGAACGAAGGAAGGAAGGAAGGAAGCAAGGAAGGAAATTAAGAGAGTAGGAAAAGGCATTGTGTTTTGGACCTGCTGAGTTTGACCCACCAATAGGACTTTCAGTTGGAAATGTGGAATAGGCAGGCAGTTGATAATGCAGTGCTGGAGTCCAAAAGAGTCTCTGAGGTGAAGCCAAGATGGTTGAGTAGAAAGACAGAGTTGCTGTAGCTCTTCTCCCATATCCAATAAAACATCTATAAAAAATGACTCTAAACAAACAACTGAGTGAAAGAGATTTCCAGTCCAAGGCAGCTTGGAAGGTTGACAGGAAAGGTCTATTACACCATGCTCAGAGTGGAGCACAGCTGAGTCTTGGCTGAGCAGCACAGTACAGACAGGACTGGAACAGGTTTCAGGGTGTGGAATCATGGGTAGCAACTGTGGTTCCCAGATTTCTCAACTCATAAATGCCAAAGACAGCTTCAAAGGTCAGTGAGAAAGCTCTTTCACCTGGGTGAGAAGAGAGCAGGGTCCCACCCTACTCCTGGGCTCAGGAAGCAGCAGCAACATCTGTTTTTGGAGCTCTGGGTCTAAAACACAATGGGTGAATTGAGCAGCTGATCTGGATCTCAGCCTTAGGTGGTGAGGAGGAGTAATGAGGTAAGGAGTTAAGGGTAAGGGGTAAGGAGGAGCACTAGTCTGGTGGGGCTGGTGGAGGATCTGGAGAGGGAATCCTACTCACAGATCCTGGGCAAAAAAGAGTACTTGTCGTTGCTCCCAGACCAGAGCACAGGCCAGTGGAGGAGTAAACTCCTCTCCCTTGATTGTGCCACCTTGGAGGAACTGAGAACTTATAGGTACCCAGAGTATGCCTTCCACTTGACAAAGGACTCAAAAGTCAAGTAACTGGCTGGGAAAATACTGAAAAAAGGGGGGAAAATGACACTATAGAAGGTTGCTTTCTTGGTGAACAGATATTTTCTTCCATCCTTTTGAATGAGGAAGAACAATGCTTACCATCAGAGGAAGACATCAAAGTCAAGACTTCTGCATCCAAAACCTCCAAAAAAAATGTACAGTGGTCCCAGGACATGGAAGAACTCAAAAAGGATTTTGAAAATCAAGTAAGAGAGGTAGAGGAAAAACTGGGAAGAGAAATGAGAGCAATGCAAGAAAATCATGAAAAGTGAGTCAACAGCTTGCTAAAGGAGACCCAAAAAAATGCTGAAGAAAATAATATCTTTAAAAATAAACTAACCCAAGTGGCAAAAGAGGTCCAAAAGGTCAATGAGGAGAAGAATGCTTTAAAAAACATAATTAGCCAAATGGAAAAGGAGGTTCAAAGGCTCACTGAAGAAAATAGTTCTTTAAAAATGAGAATGGAGGACATGGAAGTTCATGACTTTATGAGAAACCAAGAAATTACAAAACAAAACCAAAAGAATGAAAAAATAGAAGACAATGTGAAATACCTCATTGGAAAAACAACTGACCTGGAAAAAAGGTCGAGGAGAGACAATTTAAAAATTATGGGACTACCTGAAAGCCATGATCAAAAAAAGAACCTAGACATCATCTTTCATGAAATTATCAAGGAAAACTGCCTTGATATTCTAAAACCAGAGGATAAAATAGAAATGGAAAGAATCCATCAATCACCTTCTGAAAGGCATCCCAAAATGAAAACTCCCAGGAATATTACAGTCAAATTCCAGAGTTCCCAGGTCAAGGAGAAAATACTGCAAGCAGCCACAAAGAAACAATTCGAGTTTTGTGGAAATACAATCATGATAACACAAGATCTAACAGCTTCTACTTTAGGGGATCAAAGGACTTGGAATATGATATTCCAGAAGTCAAAGGAACTAGGATTAAAACCAATAATCACCCACCCAAACAAACTGAGTATAATACTTCAGGGGGAAAAATGGTCATTCAATGAAATAGAGGGCTTTTAAGTATTCTTGATGAAAAGACCAGAGCTGAATAGAAAATTTGACTTTCAAACACAAGAATCAAGAGAAGCGTGAAAAGGTAAACAGGAAAGAGAAATCATAAGGGACTTACTAAAGCTGAACTTTTACATTCCTACATGGAAAGATAATATTTTTAACTTTTCTCAGTATTTGGGTAGTTGGAGGGATTATATACATGTATATATAGATAGAGGGCACAGAATGAGTTGAATAGGAAGGGATGATATCTAAAAAAATAAAATTAAGGTGTGAGAGAGGAATATATTAGGAAGAGAAAGGAAGAAATGGAATGGGGCAAATTGTCTCTCATAAAAGAGGCAAGGAAAAGCTTTTTCAATGAAGGGGGAAAGGGTTGGAGGTGAGAGGGAAAAAGTGAAGCTTACTCTCATCACATTTGTCTTAAGGAGAGAATAGCATGCACACTCAATTTGGTGTGAAAATCTAGCTTACATTACAGGAAAGTAGGTGAGAAGGGGATAAGTGAGATGTGAGAAGATGACAGAAGGGAGGGCAAATGGGAGGAGGGAATAATTGGAAGTAACCATTTTTGGGGAGGGACAAAGTCCAAAGAGAGAATAGAATAAATGGGGGGCAGAACGGGATGGAGGGAAATATAGTTAGTCTTTCACAACATGACTATTATAGAAATCTTTTGCATGATTACACATGTATGGCCTATATTGAATTGCTTGCCTTCTTAGTGGGGAAAGGAGGGAGGAGGGGAGAGAAGCTTGAACTTAAAATTTTAGGAACAAGTGTTGAGAAATGTTTTTGCATACAACTGGTAAATAAGAAATACAGATAATGGGGTAGAGAAATCTATCTTGCCCTACAGGAAAATAGAGAAGATGGGGATAAGGGAAGGGAGGAGTGTGATAGAAGGGAGGGAAGCTTGGGGGAAGGGGCAATCAGAATTCATGGTGTCTTTGGGTGGGGGGAGGGGAGAGATGGGGAGAAAATCTGGAACTCAAAATCTTGTGGAAATGAATGTTGAAAACTAAAAAATAAATAAATAGAAGTTTCAAAAAAAAAAAAAGAGTCTCTGAGGCTTGACACATCAATCTAGGGGCTGTTTTAATAGAGATAATAGTTGAACCCATGGAAGCTGGTGAGCTCAGTGAGAGAGAGAAGAAGGTCTAGCACAGAACCCTGAGGTATGCCCAGACATTAGTGATAGGACAAGGGAGATGAAACTAAGAATGAGACTGAGTAGTGTTCATACATCTAAGAGCAGAGCAAAGAGGTATCAGTGTCATGACAACCCAGAGAGGAGTGGGCATCTAGAAGGACAGAGTGATCAATAGTATCAAATATTACTTAGAGGTCAAGAAAGATAAGGACTGAGAAAACCTCATCCTATTAGTCAATGAAGAGATCATTGATAAGTTAAAGTGATGTTTCATATGGGTCACAAATTTAGAAGCAAAATTTCAAAGAATGAGATATGGAATGCTAACTTGATAGCAAGGTAAATGAAGACTTTTCAAGGATGAGGGAAGCTCTGGATATTACACAATAGGGAAGGAGTCAGTGGATAAAGAAAGATTAAAAATTAGAGGGAGGGAATGGATAAGTTGGGAGGAGATGGGATCAGGAGCTCAATAAAAGGTTGGGTTTTGCAGGGAGATGCATGACCTCTTTCTCAGAGATTAGAGCAAGAGAGGATGTAGAAGTGATCTGAAGTGTAGAGTTGTGGAAAAGAGGGAGTTCATAATATAGATCTCAATTTTGCTACATAAACTATTTGGCAGATCTTCTGCCAAAATGGAGGAAGGAGAATAATGGCCCACAGAGAGAGTTTGAAACAGATGTTAAGGGAAATAAGATAGAGATCCATCAAAGAAATATAAAAGTGTCATTGTGCAGCAGGGAGGGTCAAGTTGAGATGAAAACATGTATTTGTTATTTATTCAGGCAGTAGGGTTTGTCAAATTCCTCCATCTGATTTCAGCACCATGAATGTAGCAATGATAGGAGGAATTTAGATTGGGGTTCAGAAGAGATCGAGTGTCGTAGAACAAAGAAACAAGAGTGCACAATCATCCTTTCATTCATCCAGGTGTGGAACCTCAGAATAAACTTCAACTATTCTTTAAGGGTAGAGACCAGTGTCAAGTTGAATTGCTTAACTTTCAGGTAATGATTTTGAAGGGATGAAAGTAAGATCAGACAGGAACGATGGCTTGGAAAAGCAGGTAGGGTAGAAGTGACTCTAGGTTCTAAGGAACATGGGGGAATTAACAAAAGGTAAGGTATAGGGAGAGGTGAAAGGATAGGAAGGTATAGTGGAATAGAGGAATATAGATAGTGAAAAGAAAACACATGGATAATGGTTGCATCAAAGATATGACCATTTATGTGTGTGACTGAAGTGGAATAATGGTATAGCTCATGGGATAATAGTTGTGTTGAACTATTTAGTGCTGAAAGATACAGTCACCATTCTAAGGTGTTTATCCTTTAAAAAAAAAAAAAAAGGATAATTTTGTAGCCCCTGGTTTCCTTCAAGATTCAGCTCCTGTATCATCTTCTGCCTGATGCATTTTCTGGTGTATCCCTAGCTGTTAAAGCCTTCTTATTCAAAGCTTCCGGGTCTCCCTATGTATGTGTCTTGTGTAAGGATCTATAAGTACATGTTGTCCCTCCCATTCAAATGTAAGCTTCCTGAGGGAAGGGACTGCTTTGTCTTTGTTTTTGAAGGGCCTGCATGTAGCCTGGCACTATGCCTAAGGGCTCAGAATGAATACTTGATGAATAATTGTTGATTGCTTGCTTCACTGAACTAAAAATTCTTAGCATGCTTAGTTTTTCCTCAAAGATATAAGGTTTCTGCTTTTTTGTTGCCTTTAGGATGTGTCAAGAAAAACCTTCTGATGAAGACAATGAAAATTATTGCATATCAAATGCAGAGGTGATATTTGAGTTCCCTTTGGTATTTAGTGTTTGTGTGCAGTTCTCTTGGTTCTAATTCATCTCTGTCCTTCATGACCATTGTTAGTGACATCAGTAGTGATTTGTACTTGGGAGAGTCAGCTTCCAAGGTTGTTATCTATTCTGGTAGACCAAGGAAAATGATGATCAGGTAGTTACAGAAGAAATTGAGGCAGAAGGTCTACTTTGATGTCTGCAAGCCACTTTCAAAGCATCTTTTCGGTGTGTGGATATAGATGGGTGTGGAGGTACGAGGGGCATATTGAAGAGAGTTGGAAAGGAGCCACTGCTAGAAAATGCAATCATTTTGTTCATTAAACAAATGAAAACAATTTCTACTACTATAATTTGATAATGGGGTTTCTATGTTGTGCTGCAACAAATAGAAATAACTCCATAGCACCTGCCTGATTTTCCTGACTTATGGAGGCTAATGCTAAATAATCAACACAAGAATCATTTATGGATGCCCTTATTTTATTAAAAAAGCACTTTGTGATTTCCATTTCAACCTACTTAGTTGTGGAATCCACGTGGAACCAGCATAATCATACTTATACAATTGCCTTGCTACTATATAATTTCCTTTATTCAAAAGATGTAGAATTATCTAGGGAGGGTATGACCAGAGATAGATCTCTTAAGAGGTTTGTCATAGATGCCAAGGATTTGATCAATTTTGTGATATTCTTGTGTCCGTAGTAATTTTAAGACTGCATAAAATTTACTGGCAACTTTTTTGAGACACTGTTGGTGAATAATAAATGTCAATAATAAAAGAAATAATTATTGAAAAGTAGAGAGTTCATCTTTTTTATTTCCTCTTGGGCTTATACTTAGTAAGAGGTGATATTTAGAGTTTATGTAAAGCTGTAGCTTTTGCCACATGAGAAACATTAGACAGGAGCTTCAACATTAAGCCCACTTTCAGTGATTTATTATGAAGAAGACTTTTATTACTGTGTAAAACTGTAAGTAATGTTGTTTGGGAGTTTCAGTAGAGACATGCCTTAGCCCATGAGAGTGATTTTTACTTGAAATAAACCTTTTGGGAAGCAAGCTTGCTGCCTATTTAGGAAAGACTCTGGAGACTGGTAGTCAAGGTGTCACTATGCTAATATGTTAGGGGGAGGTGTAATAGGAATATTAGATTGGGTCAATGGCTTCTGGGAAAGAAACTTCCTGGATGGCAATGAAGATGGTTGAAGGTGTTGATTTTAGTTCTGTCTAGGGCTGCTGCCTGAAAAGTAGTCCTCAAAGTCAAGAAGGTAAAGGACAGAGACTTAAAGTCTGACTAGAGCACAGATGTGGAGACCAGGAATTAGAGCCTTGACATATAAAGCAGGTTTCAAACTTTGTGTAATCAACCCTTTGGCTGTTTGGTGAAGCCTGGGGAACCTTTCTCAGAATAATCTTTTAAAATGGATAAAATAAAATGCATAGGATTACAAAGAAAACAAATTATATTGAAACAAAATGATATAAATATTTTGCAAAGATCATGTTTTTTTAAGTTTAAAAAGTTCATAGCTCTGGTTAAGAATCTTTGATTATGGTGAATATAGTATGGAGTATAGAATATGGAAAACCTGGCTTCTAGTCCTTCCTCAGACACCTGCTGTGTGACCCTGAACAAATTACTCAGCCTCTCTCAGCTTTGGTTTCTTCTTCTTTAAAATAAGGGGGTTGTACAGAATGGCTTCTAAGGTCGCTTTCATTTCAAGGTCTTTGATCCTATTCAAAGACCAAGTTGAAAAAGATGAGTAGATTTCCAGACCTAGGGTGAATTCAGAAAAAGAAAATTTGTTTGCATGTGTATATTAAAGTTTTAATGTGATGTATCTTCCTAGGAAGTTGGAAGAATGTGGGTGGCATAATTCTTTTGTTTGACAGAGTTTAGAACATCACTTCCTAATAGATGAAAAACCATTTTCTAAGGACTGCTACCTTCACAGACTAGTCTAGCTAATGACCATCTTCCAAATCTAAGCAAAAAATACCAGCAAAAAAGCAAAATGGCCCCTTTGGTGATTTTTTGTGTGCCCTTGTTTCTTTTTAGAAGGTACCTAGGAATTCCCTCTGAAGCCATAGGCCTCACTAACTGGAGAGATACAACTGAAGCATACTAATTTTTTAAGTCCGAATACTTACTGGTTTTGTGTAATTTCACTTGGTTATATACCCACTTAATATGATAACAGTATATATCTGAAGATCCTCTGCTACATCTGCCATACTAACTCCAAGGTAGTACATCATAGGAATCTGTTCTAAAACATCTCTAAGAAATAAGGATCCAGAAATATCTCATTGGAAAAACAACTGACCTGGAAAATAGATCCAGGAGAGACAATTTAAAAATTATGGGACTACCTGAAAGCCATGATCAAAAAAAGAGCCTAGACATCATCTTTCATGAAATTATCAAGGAAAACTGCCCTGAGATTCTAGAACCAGAGGGCAAAATAAATATTCAAGGAATCCACAGAACACTGCCTGAAAGAGATCCAAAAGGAGAAACTCCTAGGAACATTGTGGCCAAATTCCAGAGTTCCCAGGTCAAGGAGAAAATATTGCAAGCAGCTAGAAAGAAACAATTCAAGTATTGTGGAAATACAATCAGGATAACACAAGATCTAGCAGCTTCTACATTAAGGAATTGAAGGGTATGGAATAGGATATTCCAGAAGTCAAAGGAACTAGGACTAAAACCAAGAATCACCTACCCAGCAAAACTGAGTATAATACTTCAGGGGAAAAATTGGTCTTTCAATGAAATAGAGGACTTTCAAGCATTCTTGATGAAAAGACCAGAGCTGAAAAGAAAATTTGACTTTTAAACACAAGAATGAAGAGAAGCATGAAAAGGTGAACAGCAAAGAGAAGTCATAAGGGACTTACTAAAGTTGAACTGTTTACATTCCTACATGGAAAGACAATATTTGTAACTCTTGAAACTTTTCAGTATCTGGGTACTGGGTGGGATTACACACACACACATGCATACACACACACACACACATAGAGACAGAGTGCACAGAGGGAACTGAAGAGGATGGGCTCATATCTTAAAAAAACAAAATCAAGCAGTGAGAGAGAAATATATTGGGAGGAGAAAGGGAGAAATGGAATGGGGCAAATTTTCTCTCATAAAAGAGGCAAGCAAAAGACTTATTAGTGGAGGGATAAAGAGGGGAGGTGAGAGAAAAACATGAAGTTTACTCTCATCACATTCCACTAAAGGAAGGAATAAAATGCACAGTCATTTTGGTATGAAAACCTATCTTACAATACAGGAAAGTGGGGGATAAGGGGATAAGCAGGGTGGGGGGGATGATGGATGGGGGGACATGGGGAGGAGGGAGCAATTTGAGGTCGACACTCATGGGGAGGGACAGGATCAAAAGAGAATAGAAGTAATGGAGGACAGGATAGGATGGAGGGAAATATAGTTAGTCTTATACAACACAATTATTATGGAAGTCATTTGCAAAACTACACAGATTTGGCCTATATTGAATTGCTTGCCTTCCAAAGGGTAGGGGTGGGGAGGGAGGGAGGTAAAGAAGTTGGAACTCAAAGTGTTAGGAACAACTGTCGAGTAATGTTCTTGCCACTAGGAAATAAGAAATACAGGTAAAGGGGTACAGAAAGTTATCTGGCCCTACAGGACAAAAGAGAAGATGGAGACAAGGGCAGAGAGGGATGATAGAAGAGAGAGCAGATTGGTCATAGGGGCAATTAGAATGCTTGGTGTTTGGGGGAGGAGGGGACAAAAGGGGAGAAAATTTGGAACCCAAAATTTTGTTAAAATGAATGTTAAAAGTTAAATAAATTAATTAATAAAAAAAAAGAAAAAAAAAGAAATAAGGATCTAGCTTCCATTTGTGACAAGGAGATCACTACTCTATAAGGCAGCCTTTTCTGGCACTGAACACATCTATGTTTTCCCTACATTATGATAAAATTTGTGTATCTAAAATTTACCCCTTTTTTTTCTAATTCTGGTTCATGAAAATGAAAAACCACTTGACTAATCAACTTTGTCTTGTTAGCTATGTGGCTGTGGGCCCCAGGTTCTTCATTAGTGAAATGGGAATAATAATATTTATCTTCCTTATTTTGTAGTACTACCTGCTTTCCAAGGGCACTTGTGACGTAAATAGTGTATACGTATGAGCTATGAATGACGGATGATGATGATGATTATTTAGGTGGTGATTTGTTTGCAATGATCTGTCTCTAACATAGCTACTTGGTAACAGTTGCCCTCTTCTTTTGGGGGAGACATACTAGTGTAATGCAAAGAATGATAAACTCAGAATCACGTATCCTGGATATTCTACCACTAATTAGTTATTTAACAATTGGCAAGTCACTTTACTTGACTTTCTCATTCTTTGTCCCTCCAATTCTAACTCCCTGGACTTCTTTCTCCTTCAAGCTCCAGCAGCCTTCTCACTCTGGACACTTCCTTTGCCACCATCTTCCAGTCCCTTTGCATCCTAGGAATCCCTCTGTCTTTTTCTCTTACTCCTGAAACCTTCATTTTAAGGAAAGGCTTCCAGGCTAATTATGTTTACTCCTTAATACCTCTCTAGGCCAGGATACTGATTTTTCAGATTCTTTTTTTCTCACCATGTTCTCCCATCCTACTTCATGCCTGCTCTTTCTCTCTAGTCTCCTTTTATATGTTATCTTCCCTCAGTGAAGGTAAGCTCCTTGAGGGTAGGTACCATCTATCTATCTGCTTCTTTTTGTATCCTTAGCACTTGCATAGTGTCTGGAACATAGTAAATGCTTAATAAATGCTTGTTGACTTCTCTGAGATTCAATTTCTTCATGTCTAAAACAGGGTTAATAAAGTTGTTTTGAGGAAAGAGCTTTATAGGTCATGGTTATGTTAATAGCACTAGTCTTAGGTTAAACAGAGTCCTGAATTTGAATCCTATCTTCAATCCTAACTTGTTGTGTGACCATGGACAAATCATTTCACCTCTCTGACCCCCAGTTTTCTCATCTGTAACTAAGGATAATACCTCACAGAATTGCTGTGCAGCTCAAATGAGATAATGTATGTGAAATACTTTCTAACACTTAAGGTGCTATATAAATTTCAGTCTTTACTGGCTCTTCTCTAAATGTGAATTATCATGTTTATTGTAGTGTGTGTAAATGAGAGCCCTTGAAATATGTGAGGATAACTATCTTGTCTTTCCCTTCACCCCTCCTTTTGTTCAGTTGTTTCAATGATGTCCAGCTCTCTTCTTGGTTTCTACATTGTCTTGGTTTCCACATTGGCTTTGGATATATAACACGGGGACAATAGCTGCTTCTTGGACATGGGGTGAGGGGTTCTGAATGAGAGACTGAGCATGTGCAGTGGGTAGAGGTTGGAGAAGGAGCAACCTCTTGAACTTTACAATCTGTTCCTACCATCTTCCCATCATCCTCCTGTTCTTGAATTCAGTGTCATAGTTCTTTTCCAAATTATCTTTAAAATGAAATTTCATTACCAGTACTAAATCCTCTCTTGAACTTAGTTCAATTTACTCAGCACTTAAAGAGATGGATAGCTCAATTATGAAGAAGTGCATATTTGAATGGATCTGGAATTCCTGTTAATTGTTTCCCGTGAATGTTCCATTTTAATACTTTCTGTTTAGTCAGTGGGAGAGCTAGTGGATTCAGAAGCTGATTTTCTGACATGCCTCATTTTCTCTACTTTGAGCCAGAAGTCTAGATAGGCTTCTTGTCATGTTACTCTGCTTTGAACTGATTCATTGCCACTGTCACCAAAAATGTAGTCCCTCTTTCATGAAAAATCATTTAAAGTAGAAGCATTAAATTAAAATTTGAATTGGGTATATTGATTTTAAATTGCCCACAATTTAGAAATGTGAATTTGTAAAGCAGTGTAACCAAGTTTAAATAGCTAACAAGTACCAAAATGACAGATCCAAAGATTTAGTCTCCATGAAACCTGGCATATCCACATAAAGCTTTGGAACATAGTGAAAGTGTCATATAACAACTTTATACATTTCCCCACAAATGAATAGTGTACTCAATTTGCTGTCCATCATATAGGCATATGGATAGAAGAACAGTTTTCATTTCCCCCCTAAACTTTATGATTTATTTGTTAAGAATGGCGTCAATATGGACATGTGTTTTAAAAGTCATTTTATCCATTTACTTTTATGCTTGAGTTTTCTTATTTCACCTTAATATATAAAAATATATCATAAAGAAAAAAACTTAAATAACATGAGGAGTTTCTTTGTGAATACTATGCTGCTTTCTGAAAAGCAATTCAACACTACCAGAAACAAAGAATAAAGAAACCGAAACCAACAACAAGGATCCTAGACTTCTGTAAAAGTCCTTAAAATGCTACCTAGTCACTTTTTCTAATTTCACACCATACCTACACAAGCACAATCTCTCACAAATACAACACTAACAATAACACCACCAACAACCTTCTGTATTTAAAGCATTCTTAGAAATGGTATGCTTCATTCACTTCAACTGTCTAGTGCTTTTTAGTTCATTTCTGCTTTTCCCTTAGAAGAAGATAACAACTGGTACACTATCCTCCATGTGGAAGAGCAATTTAATTTTTATTCTTGAGATGAAAGAGCTGTAATTTCGTTGGCTGTTACTCATAGACCTTATATTGTTGGAAAAGAATTACCAAGAAAGACTAAAATTTTATTTTCAAAAGAACTTCAGATGATGTAAATCTTTATCCCCATCTCACCTCTGAACCATAACTAAATTATCATTTTTTGTTTTAAAAGAGTGATTATTAAATTTCTAAATCAATTTTTTGCCTACTGATTTATTGGTATCACTTTTCTATACCAGATTCTTTGAACTCTTTATCTCATATTGTCTGTAACTATTCCTTTGATAGATTCAAAATTGAAAACAATTTTTGAATTCTTTAGAATGACTTTAAAGCATAGTAATTAAAAACAAAGCAGAAATGTCTTTATTTCATATTTTCCCTAGATAGTTTTGTTATTGCCTATTCAGTATGTAATAATAATAATGCTGTTATCACTATTATGCATTTATTGCAATTTTTACAGTTACAAAACATTTTCTCATATACTATTTCCTTCAAATCTCATAGTAATTCTGAGTTAGGGTCAACCACTCATTGTACCTTTTGTCAGAGGAGGATACTCTCTCTAGACTTCTGAGCTAATAAGTGGTGGGTTCTGAACCCAAATCTTCTCATTTAGTACAGTGCTCTTCCTCTGAAGACAAAGTTTCCTGGTTATTATGTAGACTTCTGAATCATCCTTAAGACTTCAATGTAATATTTAGTCACTATATAAAACATATGGCCTTTTCCACATTCCACATTACTTTCATAATGACAGATTATGTGATTTCAAATTCTTCAAGCAACATATGCTATGTTTAGCTTAGCTAAAACTTTGGTCCACTGTGATTACAAAGCTCTGTGACATAAACCCATTTGATTTTTTCCTCCTTTCCTTCAAGAATATACTGAAATTTTATATTGCAAAATCAGACCAATATTATAGGTGGACTGGCTTTCTTTTACCCATTATCTGAATTGCTCTGTTCTCCCGTCCCCCAAGTAAAACTAGAAAAAAACTGGGCTGACTTCCCATTATTTCTTCCTATGGCGTATCCTCATTGAATTATTTCCAGGTGGATGCAGCAGATGTTCATCAAGTCACCACCAGCTTCCACTGTTAATTGAACTATAATAGGAATGACAGCAGGGAAGGACAAATGATAGGAAAGTGATGCAATTTGAACTTTGTTTTTTCTGTGACCTTCTCAGAGTAACTTTACTATCCTAAAGACATGCAATTTCTAGTCCTTTTCATAGCATATCCTTGTGTGTTTGTGTTGGGGGTGGGTATGGCAATGTGTTGGATAAAATTTAGTCCTCTAATACTCACTGAATTGCAGATTTGCTACTGTGGCTCTAGACCCCTGATATCCACTTAATTATTTGTTTAACTGTCTTCATTGCAGACTTTTGGCATATTTTAGAAGCCCATTAGAATGGTTAGATTTAGCAAAACATGGAATACAAAATAAGTGTATTACCTCTTTGTCAGCTGGACATTGTTTTGATTTTATGGTGCTTATTAGAAGATTACAGCTGTCTATTATATAAAAAATAAGATTGAGAAAAGAACATTCAATCAATACATTTTCCTAATTTGTTGATCATTGAGAGAATTTAGGTATACAGAACATAATAGTTTAACAGTTAGCACTTTAAAGTTTCCCATGCATTTTCATTATCTTATTTAGATTCACAACACAAAAAGAAAATCAATAGGCATAAATTAAAATGAATTTCAATAGAAATAAAGGCAAAGTATACATTCACATTATAAAGTCAACTTTTCAAGAACAAGATGGTTAACAGTCATGGTTAGATAACAGCCTGTATGAAAAAGTTCTGGAAGTTTTAGTAGACTTCAAACTCAATATGAATCAGCACAGCAATGTGGCAGCCAAAAACTGGATAAAATTAAATCTTACAAGGGCTGCATTAAGAGAGACATAGCTTCCAGAAATAAGATTATAGTCCCTCTGCACTCTCCTCTGATGTGACTTCAACAAGAGGATTTTGTTCGGTTTGGGGCAGTTTAAATTGCAGTTGAGGAAAGATCTAGGAAAGTTGAAAAGTATCTGAGTATCCAAAGGAAGGCAGCCATAATGGTTAAGGGCCTTGATTCCTGACATTTATAGTATGAAAGATATTTAACCTGGAGAGAATATGATAGTTGTGTTCAGGTATCTGTATGGCTGATAGGAAAGAGAACTTAGATTTATTCTCTTTGACTTTAAGGGAAAGAACCAGGAAAAACAAGTAGAAGCTACAGAGACACAAAATTAGGATTGTCATCAAGAAAAACTAACACTGAGCAACTCTCCAAAAGTAAGGTAGGCTGTCCTGAAGGTTGTGTATCTATTTGTCACCTATGGTACAGTGGGGAATCATTTCAGGTATGAATGATACCAGATGACTATTGAGGTTCCTTCCAACTTTCAAACTTTGCAGTCCTGAGATTAGTAACAACTGTCTAACATGCCACATCCATGTGTCAGTTTATCACATTTCAATTTCATTTTATTGGATTTGTTCCAATGTGATAGCCTATCAAGACCTGTCATTGAGTATTGTTGCTTTCCTTATCAGCTTTGTCTCATCTGCAAATTTGATAAACCATCTGTGCTTTCATCTATCTCATTGACAAATATATAGAAATACACAGGGCCAAGGACACATCTTTGAGATATTCCCTTACAGCCTTCTTTCCAATTTGGCACTTTACTATCTTTGGGTCTGAATAGTCAACCAGTTCTGAATCTATGACTACTGTTAGCCAGCCCACATCTTTCTATTCATTCACAAGGATAGCATGAAGGACTTTGGCAAAATTTTTATTGAAACCTATATAACATATACATATTACATTTCCCTGATTAACAGTCTAGTACAGCTATCAACAGAGAAGAGACTTTGTCTGGCATGCTGCATCTGTAAGCATCCTGACACATCCAGGATGGCCTGCTAGCACAAGTTCTTACATCTGCTTTTCTTAAAGGAAAGCAACTTTTGAGGGGTCAACAATCTTCCTTAAACACAAACACCAACAGAGAAAATACAAGCAGAGAAATAAAAACCAACAGACAGGGTTTCTAACTCTCCAACTATAAGCAATAAATACGTTGCAGATCAACAGACATATCCAACTATTTGACCATTACTACATACATGGTCACCAGATACAGAAGCACCAACATCTGGGTTTTCAAAAAGGGGTGGGGGGAGTAGGCGCTCCTTAATGGGTATCCAGAATCTAGTCTGGCCAAAGGAGCACTTCCAATGAGTAAGCCCCAAAGCAAAACCACACACACTTTTTATAGCTGGAGGGCATCACAACCCTTGGGAACCACTGCCTCATTAGAAATTAACAAAAGGGGTGGGCCTACCTACAAAATAAATCTCCTCTAATCAAGCTTCTCTTAATGGGCAGGTCCATTAATGGGCTCAGAAGATCTTTAACTCTCATTAGCATAACTGACATTACCTATGCCCAATAGTTAATAAAGTCATATTGAATCTTATTGATCACTGTTTTCTATATGCTAAAAAAACACCATCCTATCTAGAATTTTGTCAGGAATTGGACAGACTCACTGATCTGGGGTTTGCAAATACAATTTTATCATCTTAAAAAAAAAAAAAAGTTGGACATTGAAATAGCTCTAGTTCTCATAATGTTTTGAAGATCATTGAAAATGATTAAGCAGTTATATCTGCTAGGTAGAACAATGCATAGAGTGCTGGGCTTGAAGTCAAGAAGACCTGAGTTGAATTCCTGCCTCAGACACTTAAAAGTTGTGTGACCCTGGGAGAGTACTTTAATTTCTCTTTGCCTCAGTTTCCTTATCTGTAAAATGAGGATAATTATAGTACCTACCTCCCAGAATTTTTGTGAAGATTAAATGAGAAATCATATATAAAGCACTTTATAAACCTTAGAGTATTATATAAATGGTACATATGATGATGATGATGATGATGATGTTACTTCAGTATATATTGGAAAGAATGTTGAATTATTATGAGTGAACAGTATGACTTTTGGTAAGTCAATTCCGTTGATCTTAGTTTTCTTATCTGTAAAATGGACGTTTTAATCGCACTACCTGCCCTAAATATTGCCTCTGATGTATAAATGGCAAGCTACAAATCATACAAATAATAGATATCAGAGATGAATTTAAACATAGAACCTCTGACTTGAGAGTCAGGGTGATTTGATATATAATATGATGCTGCTTCCTTTCAGTGCCCTACGTGATTCCCTAAGACTGTTTCATAAAAGTTCATCATCTGCATTTGTAGCAGTAATTCCCAACTGAGAATTCTAATTCTAACTCAAAATTTCCTATGCCAATTAAATAAATTAAGGGTAAATACACACATACATATATATACATATATATATGTGTATATGTGTGTGTAGGTATTCTCTCTCTCTCTCTCTCTCTCTCTCTCTCTCTCTCTCTCTTTGAGAAACTGTATATCTAGTGAGAAAGGATGCTTCCTCTATCATCAGGGCAAAAGCAGCTTATATGGAAGCACTGTGCCTGTTGGTCAACAGATGTTCCTGTATCCAACACGAAGCCACAATTCATACTGTGGGTTATGCTAAAGTCAAAGCTAGTCTGTATTGATCTTTCAATAATACAATGGTGTGTACTCAAATCTCTGCTTATTCCTGGAGGATGTGAATTAGCTACAAAGCCTGGTTTGGGACATTTTATAAATATCTAATACATACATACATACATATATATATATATATATATAAATTTTTATTTTATTAATTTAAATTTTTAAATATATATAAGTAAATAAAATATAAATTCATATTTTATAAATATCTAATACATATATTTTAATATGTAGACTGGGAAAATATATGTATCATATAATTCATTCTGATCATTTTGAGTTAATATTTTCTTTAGAAATAAAAAAAATTGATTGTGTATTCAATTTGAGCGGATTTTGGTAGATACAGTTAGTTGTATGATTGGCCAAGATTGGATACACATGTGAATTTATAAAGTAAAACTTGTCAGGAAAAATTAAAAGAAAAAGGGGCATGATATTAAATGCTTGTATCTATGTGGCATTGAGTTTCTAGAATTAACCATGATAGGTCAGAAAACAGACATTAAAAAATACTTTATTTGGAGCAGAGTTGATGAGAAAGAGTGGAGGTGGTAGAATATTTGAGTAAGAGAGGAATAGTTAGAGAATTGTGATGAGGTAGGGATAAGGTAAAATTAGTCTTGGCCTGAGATGGAATGCCCATGATGAAGTGGGTCTGCTGTCTGGGGATAATAATATATTTTAAGTTAAAGAATTTTATTTTTTTTCTCAAGTATTTTCATGTCTTTTACTTTATCTGATACTTAGAACTGCTCCATGTAGAGATAGGTGTACTTAATCCTGCTTAAATAACTGTCCTAAAGCTAAGTCTTGGTTGAGGCTTGATTACAATATAGGTTCCTTGACTCCTAGCACAATGCTCTGAGTAGCAAGTTCTTTCCCTAAAACAAAACAAAACAAAACAAACAAAATAAAATGTGATTCTAACCCATGTTACCATACAAAGCAAAGAGTTCCCACATAGATGGATGTGTGTGTGTATGTGTATGTGTGTGGAAATCTACAAATCTGGCAATTTAAATGAAGGTAATCTGATGCAAGCACTTTTATTTCCCTTCCATTACATATCCAAAGTTTTCTTTACTTTCCTTCCTATATCAGATCCTCCTTTTCTATCTCATGAGAAAAGCATGTCTTTTTTTTTCTTAAAGTTAACTCTCCCACTTCCATTTTTTTTCCCAATTACTTTCCTCCTCCAGAACTTTACTTTCATTGAACATAGATATATGTATGTATATATTTATGTATGTGTGTATATATTCATTTCTATTCCCTCCTCCTGCCTATAAAAATAATTTGATCCTAATTTAAAGAGTAACAAAAAGTCTCCACTGGATCCAGTTACTTTCCATGCCAAATTACTTCTTTAAAAAATAAAAACAACTTATTTCATTGATATCTTTTGTTTCTGTACCACAGTCATTTCCAGGGAAATTCCTCTTCTCTATCACCTTCCTTTAGCCTTCCTTTGTGACAAAGAAAAGTAAGCAAAGCTTTCTGACCTAATGACCACATCTAGCCTCACGTACAGCCTTCCATGCCTGCAGTGTCCTCCTGCTCTTAGGAAGGGAATACATTCATTCATCTCTTCTTTGGAGAAAAAAATGTCATTATAATTACAGTATATAGCTTTGTTTTATTTTTCTCTTCATTTCATTATTGCATATTTCTCTGCTGGTTTGGGTTACTCTACTCTGCATCAGTTTATACATGACTTCCATATTTCTCTGAATTCCTCACTTTTTTCTTTTTAGCATTTCTTACACAGTAATTATATACCACTGTGTACATGTATCACACTTTATTTAGTCACTCTCCAATTGGGGAGGACCCATTTTATTTCCAGTTCTTGTCTTCCTATTATACCTAATCAAACTCCTTTAAAGACATGCTGCAATCTGTACCTTCTCTTTGTAATCACATCTCTCAGATTTTCCTCCCCATGAAAGCCTTGAAGTTACCTCAGACAGTCTGTTGCTTCCTTTAATGAATGAATGAAAATGAAATTCTTTTACTACTTACTACTTTGTGTCAGGCATTATGCTATGCACTAGGGATATACATGAAAATGAGACAACTTTTACCCTTAAGAAGCTTTCAGTCTATTGAAGGAGGTAGTCAAGGGTGTTTGGTGGCTTAGGAATTGAGTTTGGGGCTGAGGAGTTATAATGATTATTAGGGGAGTCATAGGAGGGTCAGTTGTCAAACCCTTTCCAGTAACAATGAGAATTAGTATTGATTTGGTTTCTGTTTCCAAAGGAAGAGGTAGAAATTATGTGTGAGGAGCATGGGAAAGGTGTTCATTTTGTTGGCTCATCGCAGGAAGGCAAATGGCTATATGTCTGGGTAAAACCTGGTTGGTTAGATAGGATATGAAGAAGTACCTGGGGTCAGCTAGATATTGTAAAAAAACAAAATCAGAACAGCTCAGCCCCAAACCAGGGTTTCAAAGTAAAGTAGATTGTTACCCAGGGGTTTGAGAGTAGATAGTGACCTTTACAGGTCAAGCCCATAGGTTAGCTGTTCCAGAAAGAGACAAGGAAGTCAGTGATAGGGCCAATGACAAGATACTTAGCTAAGCTCTGGTTTTCTTGTGGATTGTTGCTAGGTGGGATGCTTTGAATCTGTTTATGTGAATATACATTTCTGAAAACCCTCTTTGCCAATTGTTTAAACATGTTTTACTCTGAATACTCAGCTCCTCTTGCCTCTTCCATGAATTCTCCCCTGACCATTGTCATTCTCACCAAGTTCAGTACTCCAAACTCAAGAAACATTTATGATCTGTACCATTTATTTGGCATTCAGTGTTTGCTACTTTCTATTATCTTTTTGCATATATAGTCTTCCCTCAGCAAGATGATAAAACCTGTCAAGGCCAAGATCTTGTTTCATGCCACTGTTTCTTCCTGTCTTGTACTGTAACCACATTCAGAGTAGGAAGTTGATATGTCATTGATGATTGTTATCGCTGAGTTGGAATTGTATATTAAAGGGAGTACAAGAATCACACTGGGCATTATGGTCCAGGGATACTGAGCCCTGTTGAGCTAATGATTCAAGTAAAGGATAAAAAAGATGATATGTCACAAACATCCATAAAATCAAGTACAAGTCAAATCTAGTCACGAAGAAGTGCCCCAGAATCTTTTGTGTTAGTTGCTTCTGTTAGGGGAGTGGTATGAATTGACAAGTCAATCAAATTATTTACCTCACTAAAAGTGACAGTATGCCTGATACCTGAAAAAGGTGAGTATATGTTTAAATCAATTGAATGATCTCTATTATTGGATATAGTTTCAATAAATCAGTCAATCATAGAGACAAAGTACATAAGAGTCCAGAGAAATGGCATAATGTTGTACCATGCATCAGTAAGCAACCCAACATGCACAGGGGGGCCTGCTACCACCCATTCTTTGATCTGCTTCTTTACAAAGGAAAGGCAACTTTGAGGGGTTAACAATCACTTTAATCAAGCACAGGTATCATTCAGTTAGTTCAGGGGAAAAAGCACCCTGAACTTCAGAGAAAATATAGAGAAATGAAAGATCAACAGACATGACTTCCTCTGTTTGACCATAATCAATACGTATATGACAATTCAACAGACAGGTCCAACTGTCTGACTGTAGTTACCAGAGAGGGAAGCACCAACATCTGGGTTTTTCTAAAGCCATGGGGCTAATTAGTGGCTTCCTAGACTCTCATCTGGCACTCAAACCTTCTTCCAAAAACTAAACCCTCAAAATAAAACTGCACCAAAGAGTCTTTATACACTTTTTAAAGCCAGAGGGCATGACATCCCTTGAGAATCAGTGCCTCATTAACAAAAGGTGTGGACCTTCTACAAATCTTCCTAGGCCCATCAATGGATAGGAAAGATCCTCATTAATCACATCATTCAGAGGTATTATACTTACAAAAACAGCAGAAGATGCTACTTTGCTGGCCCTCACACACCAGAATCACATTCAGATTGGATGAGGATAGGTCATACCCTAGGGGTTATCCATAAACAATTAAGGTAGTTTGGGATCAATACTGTTCCAGAGATTGGAGTGAATTCCATGTTTTAGTAAAACTTGAGGAGGAATGCCTTGCAGAGAAAGGAGAGGTCTTGACTTTTTTCTCAGCCTAGGTCTCCTTTTTCCTCTCCCCAATCCCTTTTGATCAGGTAAGGACCTTAAGAGCTTAAAGGAATCCAAAGGATTTTCAGCTTCCCATGTTCTCAGCATCAGCGTTGTGGAAGTGTCCCCAGGGCAGCTGATCTGCAGTGTCTATACTAGAAAGAAAAACAGATTGGACATAGATTAATGGCTCCGCAATAACTTCAAAGAAGTTATACTATGCCTACAGGGAACATCTTGATCATCTCACAAAAAGAAGTAAAGGACTTGAAATAAACAAGAATTGAGATTCACTCCTTTGTCACATGTACTCCCTAAACTTCAACTCACTTTCCCCTAGACTCTGTATGTACTGATTGGATAGTGTATCTTAGAATTCTGGAGTAATGTGGTATACCAACTCTTCTGTACTACCTCAGAAAGTAACCTTTGCTAAAAGCTGTGTAAGATTGGCCAACTAAATTGCTTCTTAACTGATAATCTTGGTGGGACTGGGGTAGAGCATGTAGGTAGGGGACTTGGGAGCTATATAATACTACAAAGACAACCTGCCCATCCCTTAGGGCTCCCTTTAGAGGCTTAATGGGATGTAGTAGTCTATTTCTGGGAATCTGACTCATCTGGGCCAGTGAGAGTTGGTATATGAACTCCAGAACCTGTACTGTATTCTCCCTTAGTCACACAATTATTGAACAGTTGACTGGATCTTGGAAATCCTTTGTTTACATGGAGACTGTGATGTGATTTGGCCAGTAGTCTCAAATGGGCAGGCATATGGAGGAGCCAGGATGCTGGTGAGAGAAGAGAATCTGAGGGCTGCAGGGTAGCAAAGAGGAAAAAGTGGAGATGATCAAAGGTGCTGCTCTTTATTTGACTTGGTTTCCATCATCAAAAATCGGGAGCAGCATATGCCAACATAAATCAGATTGAACGTCTCCCTCTGGCAAGAAGGAAATCGTTTACATTCATTCTAATATTCCTGTGATAAAAGGGATAAAAGGAAGCCATGACAAGCCTTGATTACTTACTCAGGGTTTAGAAACCCAAGGGTCTGTTTCCTGTCTCGCTCCAGGCATTTCCATTAAAAGTTGATGGCAACTCTTGTGTTTAGATGAGCTCTGTGCTGCACAGAGGAGGAAGAACACAAGTCCTTCCTTTATGACTTCAAGAAGAATGAGTATAGGAGAAAAGAATACCATTTTTAAGGTAGCAGATGAACTTTCTTTTTTAACAGATTATTTTCCTTCAAAGGGGGAAAATACTTTCAGCAATTTTCATCTGTCACACAGAACAGAGAAGTTACCTGGCGCCGTTAACTTCCTAAATCAACCATCACAGTATTAACAATTTAATATTTACTAAATCTCTACTATGTGCCTAGAACTATGCTAGATTTTGTGTTGGATTAAAAAAAAAGATGTATAACTGATGGTCTTTGCCTTCAAAGATTTATAATCCAATTGGGAAAAAAACCTAAAAACAAATGAACACACCTGAAACAATGTGGGTCTGTCTGTTTGCCTTCAACTCTAATTGACTGGTTTCCCATGAATGGTAGTCTGAGTTCGTTTGAATAAACACTGATTTCCAAAGCCAAAAAACAAATCTAAGAAATAAATAAAAACAACAAAAACTGCAGACCTAACTAGAATATATGTAGCAGTGAGGGGAGGTTTAAGTAGAAAAATTTGTGTGTTGTTGACTATGATTCAACACAATGGACATGTATTAAATGAATCCTATAGATAAGACATTGTACACTCAATGAGAATTCAGGGATGGAAGAGGTTGGCAGCCAGGTGTCCTCTTGAGGTAGCATGTCAGTGGTTCCTTGAAGAGTGGAGTAGGGCTAAATAAGTAGAGAGGAAAGAAGAAAGGATTTGTGTGTGTGTGTGTTTGTGTGTATGTGTGTGTGTGTGGGTGTAATTGTTATTGTTTGTCCTGCATTCTTTAAGAGGATCAGTGACATCAGGAGGGTCATTTCTGGACTTGCAGGTGAATTGGTTTTAAGTGAGGCAGGGCCATGTAAAGTCTCTCTCTCTCCTTCAGTCATCTGAGTGCAGTGGCAAGACATAGGTCAGCATAACTGGAGATGACCTCAGATGCAGTGGGCAGACCTTGGCCTTTTCAAATTAAGTTCTTTCTCACGTCTCAGTTTGTCTGAGGTAACACTCATTCAGTTATTCAGTGATTGAAGGACAGGTAAGAAATGAGGTAAAAGATGGCCAAGTTTGCCTACTCAAAATAAGAAAAAAAAATCAAGCTGTGGGGGTGGGGAGACCCTCAGGGTTTCTGCTAGAACAGAAACAGTTGCTATTTACACTTATTCTGAGACATCAAAACCCAAACAATGTCCAAGTGAGGCTTAGACTGGGACCTATTATTAGCAGGTCAGCGAGAAACAGTGATTTGGCTTGAAGGCATAGTCAAGTAGCTCCATTTGCATCCCAGCAGACTTTATCAAAGTCTGGTTTTCCAGTGGATCATTTTAAGAGATCATAAATGAAACTCTTTGAGACAAAAGAGTTAATTGTCCCAGTTTTTTGGGGGGAAAAATGATAGGATAAATAAGTAAGGAAAAGAAAAAATCCTACCCCCAAATCTTAAGATATTTTGGGAAGTTTAAACAATCAAAATTTATGTTTGTTTGGGCAGAGTACTCATGTGTAAGGGTATGGTTCACCATGTGGATAGAGAGAGAGAAGGAAGGAAGGGAGAGAGGAAGGAAGGAATGAAGAAGAAAGTAGGAAGGAAGTAGTAATGAAGAATAAATAATGCTCAAGGTGCTCTGAGATAGGAACAAGTAATAAACGTAGTATGTGTGTGTGTATGTGTGAGTGTGCAGTTGACAAGGGCTATCCCCCACATGTAGCATGGGGCATGTCATTGTGTGACTGAAAGGGGGGCAGAGGAAACATCTTTAACCTCTTCTTCCTCTATCATTCTTCAAGGGAGTCTTTAAATCCTCCAGGGATGGGCTATGCCCTCTGCTGTCCTCAGAGAGAGGGTATACCAGGATAGAATTTTATCTATCTGTGTTCTTAAATATTATTTGTCTGTCCATTAGATTATAAACTCCTAAAGGTCAGGAACTGTCTTTTGCCTTTTTTTTTGTCTTTCTAGCATTTAGCACAGTGCCTAATAAATGCTGATAGATTGTCTGGGGAATATGATTTCCATGTTCAATTTAACTTCTGATTACTGTTTCATTAATTGGAAGGCAAGAAGGATGCCAAGCTTTGGATTCAAGGCTTAAGCCTTTCCCACAAATACCAGTTCCACAATGAACATATTACATACATCAAAGAAACTCATTTATCCAATTCAATAGCAAAATAAAATTCAGAGAAAGTATACATATAGGAAGATATACTAAACAATATATAGTTAAGTAGCTCTGCAATTGGGAGTGAGGTAAGGGCTCAATTAACAAAGAGTTCTAGAACTCACCCAAGGGCACTGGAGTCACTTCCCATAATTTTGTGATCATTATATTTTTTAATGCTCTCCTATTATCTGAGATTTCTAATTGCTAAATCCAATTCTGGTCCATTTCTGACTTCATGCTAGGGTTTGAGTCATATTGGAACTGGCATCAAAGTGATTGAGGCAAAAAAGATCACTTGAAAGCTAAACTTGTTCTAGGGGTGACCTGAGAGCTGAGTATAATTCAATCCAATAAACATTTATTAAGCACCTGTGTGCCAGGTACTGTGCCAACATGGGGATGCAATTAATAAAAAGCCTTTTTGTTCAAAGAGCTTACAATCTTAAGATAGCACACAAAAGGAGGCAAGAAAATGAGTGTGTGTGGACTTGCTTTGGGGGCGGAGCCAAGATGGCAAAGTAGAAAGACGCACATACACATAGCTCTGAACCCACAAACCACAGAACGGCTAGAGGGGACCAACCCAGGGCGAATTCTGCACCCAGAGACCATGGAATATTGGAGCGAGGGAGATTTCAGTTCCGGAGAGACCTGCAAACCTCTCGCGGGGGGTCCTTCGCGCTGTGGACTGGGCGCTGGGACGGGGAGCAGAGGGCAGCCCTGCCACGGCCACGACACCGTGAGGAAAAGATCCGAGAGGGCTACGGGGATGGGATCTCCAGTGGCCACGCGGGTCCCCCCACCCACAGAGGGACCTACAAACCTCTCGCAAAAGGTCCGTCGCGCTGCAGACGCGGAGCCCAGCCCGGACCTGCGGCGGCCGCGGCTCCGAGAGGCACAGATCTGAGAAGGCTCCAGAGACAGGATCTCCAGCGGCGGCACAAGCCCCCCCACCAACAGGTGACTGACGGGGGTAGGTGAGACAGTCTCTTTGGCGGGTTGAGAGGGGAGTGGGGTGCCCCCATGGCTCGGGCCCCCCCAGGAGATAGAAGCTGAGAGGCGGCTACAGACAGGGGCTCCCCAAACGGGCAGGAGCCTGGATCCATTGTGGAAGGTCTGTGCATAAACCCCCAGAGGGAACTGAGCCAGAGAGGCGGCCCTGCCCCTGACCACCTGAACTTAATTCTCACACTGAATAGCAGCCCTGCTCCCGCCAAAAACCCTAAGGCGGGAAGCAGCATTTGAATCTCAGTCCCCAAACGCTGGCTGGGAGGACCAGGAGGAGAGGTGGGTGTGAGGAGAACATTCAGAGGTCAGGTCACTGGTTGGGGAGAATGCCAAGAAAAGGGAAAAGAAATAAAACTATTGAAGGGTACTTTCTCAGAGAAAAGACACTTCCTCCCTTCCTTTCTGATGGGGAGGAACAATGCTTGCCATCAGGCAAAGACACAGAAATCGAGGATTCTGTGTCCCAGCCCACCCAATGGGCTCGGGCCATGGAAGAGCTCAAGAGGAATTTTGAAAATCAAGTTAGAGAGGTGGAGGAAAGACTGGGGAGGGAAATGAGAGGGATGAGGGAGAAGCATGAAAAGCAGATCAGCTCCCTGCTAAAGGAGAACCAAAAAAATCTTGAAGAAATTGGCACCTTGAGAACTAGCCTAACTCAGCTGGCAAGGGAGGTGCAAGGGGCCAATGAGGAGAAGAATGCTTTCAAAAGCAGAATTAACCAAATGGAAAAGGAGATTCAAAAGCTCACTGAAGAAAATAGATCTTTCAAAACTGGAATGGTACAGATGGACGCTAAGGACTTTATGAGAAAGACAGATATCTCAGAACATACCGCGCAGATTCGAAAAATGGAAGATAATGTGAAATATCTTATTGGAAAAACAACTGACCTGGAAAATAGAATCAGGAGAGACAATGTAAAAATTCTGGGACTACCTGAAAACCATGATCAAAAGAAGAGCCTAGACATCATCTTCCATGAAATTATCAAGGAAAACTGCCCTGAGATTCTAGAACCAGAAGGCAAAATAAATATTCAAGGAATCCGCAGAACACTGCATGAAAGAGATCCAAAAAGAGAAACTCCTAGGAGCATTGTGGCCAAATTCCAGAATTCCCAGGTGAAAGAGAAAATATTGCAAGCAGCTAGAAAGAAATATTGTGGAAATACAATCAGGATAGCACAAGATCTGGCACCCTCTACATTGAGGGATAGAAGGGAATGGAATAGGATATTCCAGAAGTCAAAGGAACTAGGACTGAAGCCAAGAATCACCTACCTAGCAAAACTGAGTATAATACTTCAGGAGAAAAAATGGTCTTTCAATGAAATAGAGGACTTTCAAATTTTCCTGATGAAAAGACCAGAGCTGGAAAGAAAATTTGACTTTCTAACTCAAGAATGAAGAGAACCATGAACAGGTGAACAGCAAAGAGAAGTCATAAGGGACTTACTAAAGTTGAACTGTTTACATTCCTACATGGAAAGACAATATTTGTAACTCTTGAAACATTTCAGTATCTGGGTACTGGGTGGGAGTACACACACACACACATGCACACACGCACACATACATAGAGACAGAGTGCACAGAGTGAATTGAAGAGGATGGGATCATATCTTAAAAAAAAATGAAATCAAGCAGTGAGAGAGAAATATTGGGAGGAGAAAGGGAGAAGTTATATGGGGCAAATTATCTCTCATGAAAGAGGCAAGCAATAGACTTATTAGTGGTGGGATAAAGAGGGGAGGCAAGAGAGAAACATGAGGTCTACTCTCATCACATTCCACTAAAGGAAAGAATATAATGCACACTCATTTTGATAGGAAAACCTATCTCATAATACAGGAGAGTGGGGGACAGGGACACAAGCAGGGTGGGGGGGAGGATGGAGGGGAGGACATGGGGAGGAGAATGCAATACGAGGTCGACACTCATGGGGAGGGAAAGGACCATAAGAAAATAGAAGTAATGGGGGGCAGGATAGGATGGAGGGAAATATAGTTAGTCCTATACAACACAACTCGTATGGAAATCATTTGCAAAACTAAACAGATATGGCCTATATTGAATTGCCTGTCTTCCAAGGGGAAGGGGTGGAGAGGGAGGGAGCTAAAGAAGTTGGAACTCAAAGTGTTAGGACCAAATGTAATGTTCTTACCACTGGGTAACAAGAAATACAGGTTAAGGGGTCAAGAAAGCTATCTGGCCCTACAGGACAAAAGAGAAGACGGAGACAAGGGCAGGGAGGGAGGATAGAGGAGAGAGCAGATAGGTCACAGGGGCAATTAGAAAGCTTGGGTTTGGGGGGGGAGGGGATAAAAGGGGAGAAAATTTGTAATCCAAAATTGTGTGAAAATAAATGTTAAAAGAAAAAAAAAAAGAAAATGAGTGTGTGTGGGAAGACATAAGAGGGTATTCTACATCATGGAGTTGAAACCAGGCAAAGCTGAAAATTGGAGTGAGCAAGAGAGTCCAATTTCCTCCCTCTATAAAGGAAGGCATTGGGAGGAGTTTGAGATTCTACTCTCCGCCCTCTAATCAAAGGGGAAAAGAAAGAGAGTGAGGATCACCTCAATGAAAACTTGAGTTAACAGCATGGTGATGAGGTTAGAAGTGATAAGCTTATCCTAGAAGAGGCTTCTTGTTCCACAGAACTGAAACTGAGTAGAGTAACAGATGCAAAGTGGAGAGTTGGAGTCAGTGTCCAGTTTGAGAGTTTTTTTGACTCATTTAGATTAGATCTAAACTCAGAAGCCAGGCACGTCTCTATGTCATTCTCTTGATTGATATTAACCACTTGGTTCTTTTGTATGGTCATTGATACTCTACTTTTTCAGCATCCCTGAAAGGGATATTTGAATGGACAAAGTATTAATTAAATGCCAAGAACTATGTTTAGTACTAGGGTTGCAAATAGAAAATATAGAGAGAATCCTTGTCCTCAAGGAGTTACATTTAAATGGGACAGATAGTACAAATAATGGATGGAATTTTATTTTGGGAAGTCACAGAGGTGGTGAGTGTAGCCACTGGAGAATTGACACACCCTTTCTAGTAGCAAAGACAGTACTGATTATGGTTTAAGGGCAGCAAAGTAGAGTTAAGCCAGAGGACAGCAAGATAAATTGGTCTACCAGGACAGACAGCAAGGTACTGTCATCCAAAGGATGTAGCAGCAGATAGTAAAAAAGATGGCTAGGATGGAATGTAAAGCATGGCTGGGATCTGTTTCCTAAAATGGTCCATATAAATTACTCACTAATCAGGACAATGTAGGTCCCAGAGATTTCCAGAGCTGAAGGGTTGTCTTCCAAAGCATGAATATTTAGGTCTGGAGATCCAGAAGGTAGATGCAGAAAACCTGCATTTCAATGTTTGCTATGCTACTTACTACCTCTGTGACCTTAGACACTGCCACCACCCTCCCTAACCTTAGTTAACTCATTTATAAAATGAGGGGTTTGAACCAGATGACTTCTAAGGTTCCATCTGTTACTATTTGATTTAATGCCCTTGGAGTCTAATTTAAGTTTGGAGCCATAATTAGCATTGATTCTTGGCAAAATTCTAAAATGGATTAATAAATAGATTGACAGT
Source organism: Notamacropus eugenii (assembly GCF_028372415.1). Classification (NCBI taxonomy): domain Eukaryota; kingdom Metazoa; phylum Chordata; class Mammalia; order Diprotodontia; family Macropodidae; genus Notamacropus; species Notamacropus eugenii. The sequence goes on along the minus strand of NC_092876.1, from coordinate 296,789,704 downwards.
GAGTGCTTAGAAAAGGAAGCAGTAATCACTGGGAATCATCATAGATTCAGAGCAATGTCTTTGTGAAACTAACTTTATCTCTCTTTTTAACATGGCTGCTAGTGGCTCAAGGGAAGGCCAAAGATAGATCTTGATTGCATTCAGGCCTTTGACTAAGCCTTTCATGATATTCTTAAAGACAAGAAGGAAAAATATGGGTTGAATGATAATATGGTTAGATGGATTCTTAGTTGGCTGAGCAACTTTGTCCCATGTATGTTGATTAATGGATCAATGTCAATCTGGCAGGAGATCCCTGTAGGCACACTTCTGGCTTTTGCACATGACCCTTTTTGTTCAAGATTAAAAACAAAAACAAAAAGGACAAGGACAAAGATATAGAAAGCAGGTTGATCAAATGTACAAGTGACACCAAACTGGGAAGGATAGATAGCAAGGATGTTAGATGACCATGAGGATTCAAAAAGAGCTCAGGATAGAATGATGGAGTGAAATTAACAACTTGAAATTGTACAGGAATGAATGTCAATTTCTGCAGTGAGATTCAAAAAGCTTAACATAAAAGTATAGATAGGGGAAAACTTAACCTGTTAGTAAGTTCATGTTGAAAAGAGGATTAGAGCCTATAAGCTCAAAATGAGCCAGCCATGAGCTGTGAACACTGAAAAGCTAATGCAATCCTAGGCTAAGTTAATGGGATAGTGTCCAAAATGAGAGAGGTGAAACTCCCAATTGCTGTGGTCAGAAAACACCTACATCATTATGTTCAATTCTAGGCACCACAGTTTAATAGAATTATTGCCAAATTGCAAGCCATCTAAACGATGATGGACAGGATTTCAAGAAGTCTAAAAATTATATCATATGAAGAACGATTAAAGAACTGGGGGGTATTTTTTTTTTAAAGACTCTGCCTTCATGCATTTGAAAGAAGGATTCAATTTATTCTCTGCAGTTCCAATAGGTGGAATTAGAACCAATAGATAAAACCTATGGGGGTTGGGGGTATGGAAGCACAGGGTAGAATTTTGGTTCTACATAAAGAACATTCTAGTAATTAGAGATTTCTAAGAATAGCTTGACTTGTGACTGAAGGATCTTTTACATGTATCCTCTTCTCTCTTCTAGCAGGGATACCTATTTACTTCAGCCCTTCCTAGGCACCCATTTAGATTTTTGTAATAACTTTCCAATTAATCTTCCTGCTTCAGGTTGCTTCCTTCTAATCCAACCTCAATACAGTTTCCAAAATGCTTTTCCTAATGACTAGGTCTCATCATGTTCTTCTCTATTCAGCAAACTCCAGGGACTTTCTATTCCCTGTGGGATCAAACACCAACTCTTTTATTTGACATTTCAAGTAATTTGCAAACTGTTTCTAATCTATTTTTCTAGCCTTACTATCCATTACTCTCCTTTATTCACTCTATAGTCCAGCCAGGTGGGCCACCTTTATATTCTTCACATACAGAAGTCTATTTCTTATCTCCATGCCTTTATATAGGGTTTTTTACAAGCCTGGAATCTTCTCTCCTTACCTCTACCCTTTAGAATATCTAGTTTCCTGCAAAGCTTGCTTCAAGTGCACCTTTCTGCCTGGGGCCTTTTCCTAATCTCCTTAGCTGTTAATGTCTCCCCTTCCCCCCCACTAAAAATTAGCCTTCTTACAAGAGGCAATATGGTATCTAGTATAGCAAGTTGGCCTTGGAGTCACGATTCCAATTTTGCCTTTGATACTTTACTGGCTATGAGACCCTCAATAAGTCATATTGTCAGTGCTCTAGGCAACTCCTAAGACTTTAGTTTGCAGAGAAAGTGTTGAGTTGAATGAGGAGAGATTTTTCTTATCCAGATACTCCCTATAGCAATTAAATCAGTACCTTCCTCTGTATTTTGCATTTACTTTTATGTGTGCATATTGTAATCTCCAACAGCAAGTAAGTTCCCTGAGGACAGTCTGTTTCTTTTCTGTCTTGATATCCCCAGTGTGTGGTAAAGTGCCTGGTAGGCACAATAAGGACTTAATAAATGCTTGCTAATTACTTGAGTGGTTGTGAGGTAATGTGAGTTATTACTGGAAGGGTCTGAGCAGAGGCTGGATAACCATATATAATGAATTTTGTAGAATGGATTGCTCTATTAAGTAGTTTAACTCTTTAAACCTCTGAGATGCCTTCCAGTTACAAATTTCATTAAATTTCTTCATCTGTTCATTATTGATTCTTTATTGCATATATTTGTGTGAGTGTAAATGGGGGAGGGAGTTTGTGGCAAGGTACAGAAAGTTCAGAAGCTGCTATGATTCATAGGCAGGAGTTGATTTAGCAATAAAATGGTAAGGACTGATATTTTCTTCTCTTTTTTTTGAGGAAAAATTTCAACCAAAAATATGACATTGTTCATTTAATCATCTTTAAATACTAGAGATCCCTTATCATTAGGGTACTAACCTTGTCTTTAAAAAAAATAAGTTATGTTTTCTCTGTATTTACCTCTCTATGCTTTACCATCCAGACTGTCTTATGACCATTAGCATGTATTTCCATGATAACAGAGTAAAGTCTGATAGGAGATGTAAGGACACAATTCATAACGTTGACCTCATTAGCATCCTATTCCATGCTACCATGCTCTGCCAAAAAATCCGTTTAGACTGATGAGTATGAAGAAAATATGATATATACTGTTTGACCTCTCAGGACACATGATGCATGATAAATAGATGTAATAACCATTGTTCACTTTTTTTAGTGATGTACATAAATGTGAAATGATAACTTTTACTTATTTTCATGAGGTCCAATTTTAATTTCATTCTTATCAGAAAAATCTTCCCAAAATATTTATACATCTAAACACATGTTAATATGTTTAAAGGAAATTAATTTTTCTTACATATACTATTTTAAAATGTCATATGTGTGTATGTATGCATATGTAAGTATATATGTATATGTATGTACAATTCTCTTAGAATACAGACCCTTTCTTCCTGTCTTCTTTATGATATTTCTGAGTATTTTCGTTATTCAGTCATTTCAGAATTGTCCGACTTTTTGTGAGCCCATTTGAGGTTTCCTTGGCAAAGGTATTGGAGTGGTTTGCCATTTCCTTTTCTAGCTCATTTTACAGATGAAGAAACTGAGTCAAACCAGGCTAAATGACTTGCTCAGGGTCACACAGCTAGTAAATGTCTGAGGCTGGATTTGATCTCATGAAGATGAGTTTTCCTGCCCCCAGATCTGGTGCTCTATACACTGAACCACTTGCCTGCTCATATTTCTGAGTATTAGACACAAAATCATAGAGTATTTGAATTGGGAAGGTCTTTGGAGATCAAGTGGTCCAGTAGCTCTCAAAGTGTGGTCTGTAGACTTCTGGGGCTTCCTGAGACTTTTTCTGGGAATCTGAAAGGTAAAAATTATTTTCAGAATAAAACTAAGCCCATTAAAATATGGTTCCCTTTTTAAACAATGTATCTGTATGAGGTAGGATTTTTTTCATATACTTAAACCAAAACTACATATCACAACAGATTGAATGCAAAAGCTGATCTGAGAATCCAGCTGTCTTCTATTCAGTCCAACATTAGAGAAATTTGGGGGAAAATGTAAAATAATAATCCCATTCTTCTCACTAAATTGTTTATGTTTTTGAAAGCATAGTTGTTTTTCATAAAATGTTATTTATATTAAATGAATCAAACATATTTTTAAAAATTATCTGCTTTCATTTCTTATATGGAAAATATTGATAAATATAGCCCATATAAAGTAAAGCTCTTTGGGTCCTCAGTACTTTTAAGAATGCAAAAAGGGACTCTGAGACCAAAACATTTGAGAAATGTTGATCTAATCTAATCTCCTTATTTTTCAAATGAGGAAACTGAGTCCAAGAAAGACATAGTGAGTTAACCAAGTTATAAAGCTATGGAGGAATAAAGTCAAAGTTAGGACCCAGATCTGACTTCCTTTCTGCTGTTCTTTCTATGACGCAATGAGACCTGTTTTCTTTAGCCAGTGGATATCATGTGAAAGGGCTCCAATAGGCTTCCAAGTAAAAGGTAACAAATTTTAGGTCTTCAGAGAGTAGTCATATTTTGAAATATCTGATTGAAAATGTAATTTTTCCTTATTATGTTAAAGGCATAGGATCTCAAATGACTTCCTGCACATGACTTTTTATCTGTACAGAGGTGATGAATCATTGCCAAATACTCAGAGGCATCAGATTTTCCCTGCTATACACAAGTAGTTAAAATTTTTTCTTTATTTTTCAGAATTTTTTTAAGGTATCACGTAATACTCATGGAGTAGTGGATAGAGATTAGGCTTCAGAGCCAGGAAAACCTGGATTTGAGCTCTGCCTCTAACACATACTGGTGGTGAGACCTTGTGCAAATCATTGAACCCCCCAGAGTTTTATGCAATTCCCCTGGACAGTTACCTCCAGAAAAGGTACTGGTCTGCACAGTAGAGGTTGTTACCTCAACTCTTGAGTGCCCTATGCCAAAATATTCACAGTCTAATTTCTATGCCTGCTTAATTGGAAATATTACTAAGTAAAATCTATTTTATGTCACTTTTCTCCACCCACTCCCCATCCCTTTAGGATTTTGTTCCTTTTTGGTGGCTTACTTATCCTTTAATTAGGTTTTATTTGCCTAGCCTTAATTACTGGATGAGCCTCTGCTTCAGTCAAACTAAGACCTGTTAATGATCTTAGCTTAAAAAGGACCAGGGTCTCCCACCACATCTTGGGCCATCTCCAGTCACCCTGATCTATATCTGGCCACTGGACCCAGATGGCTCTGGAGGAGAAAGTGAGGCTGGTGTCTTTGCACAGCCCAGTCTCACTTAAATCCAAGTTATTTGCATGTCATGGCATCCCCTCCCTGATATCATGGTCCTCTTTGAAAACAGACAAACAACAAACAACAACATTGAACTTGTATTCAACTATAAAGCAAAGGTATTTTCGAAAGTATTACTGATGTGGCATGTGACTAAGCAAATGAAGAGAATGCACAGGGTGTCTACTCAGTGCGTAAATGTATGTTGGTTTCATAATTCTTCAAGGGCTCACTTTGGAGGTATAAATAAGTTATAGTTATCTATTTGGTATTAATTTCCAATGTTCCCTGGCCTACTGTTTTGTTTATGGAAATCTTCACCTGAATAAAGATCCAAATAATTCACAGTTCTCTTGCTTGAAATTGGAAAAAGAAAAGGTAACAGCGACAAAAAAAATTACCTCACCAAAATGAATGGGGAGACAGCTACTGTTTTTTTTTTAATGAGACACCAATTTAGACAAGGTAGTCTTTAAAAGGTCACATTTCAAGACATAAACATAAATATGAATGTGTCACATTAAAAATGTCGATTCAACAAAACCACCTAGAGGAACTTTGTGGATGCTATCACTAGAATTGGTACTATGTGATCCATTTGTTTCTGCATGAATGTGTAAATTCTTGCCTGTTTGCAGTGACTGCCATCTTCTTTCAGGTCCAGTATAGTCAGGATGGAGAAGTGCATAGAAGATTTAAGGTGACCAAGCTCCTGATCTTGAAAGAAAATCATTGACCCAAATTTATAATATTTGAGATTTCTCATCTGAGTTAAGATTGATTTGTACATAGCCTGTCTGGTAAACAAATTAAGTGAATTTTTTCTCCAACTGCATTTCTTGAACTGACCTTTTATCTTATTTTGCTTTCTGAGAGACTGGAAAGTTTAGAAATGTGATTTCAAGTGTAGAAGAGTTTCACAGAATACATTATATAGTAAATAGTTTTAATGAACTGTGTGTAACTGTAATATCATTTTACAGAAGAGATCTATCCTATTACTGTTTAATTAAAAATCTTTCTGCTGATGGAAAGTTCCCTCTCTGGTGTTTTCTTTAATGCATTCATAATGCATCTGTTTGGGGTCCCTTGCTAGAGATATCTTTCATTATAATCCACTTATCTAAGTTATAATTAAACTTCTAAATGTAAAATTTTCAATGGTAAATTTCCATGGTACCCATTGAAATTTTTTTTCTCAAAAAGCAGTTTCTTTAAAAAGAAATCTGATTTAATAATTTGTCTGGTGTGAACAGTATCAGTGAATAGTATTTGATAGGCCTGCATAGATTTGCCCTTTTGTCTTTTTTCTCTTTTTGTAACTGTTTCTATGAAAAAGGATGTAGTATTGCTTAAATGCACATTATGCAAAATAAAAAAAACAGGAAAGCAAGCAAGTACAATGTATTTGAGGATACCAGGCTTTGGAACTTCTAAAGGTGTATTTAAACATAGACGAACAAGCATTGAAAACATTTTCAAGGTGCTATATTGCAACTTGTTTTCTACTACTCAATGATGTATTAACAAATTTTCTTGAGGCTTATTTGTTAGATGAAGTATAATTAGTAAATCTTTATTTCATTTATTAATTGAAATATTATTCTGGTAATATCCAACAACACAGTATTGGAATAAGTTACTGAAAATGGACAAACTAATCTTTAGCTGATGTCCAAATGTTGAAAGACAGTGAAAAAAAATCAACACATATAAAAAAACTGGAGAGAATTGTTTGAAAATATTACAAGCATATAAGCGTGCTATTACTTATACGTCAACAGTGGATGCATTTTCAATAAATTCCTTTGCTACTGTAGATGCATAATTAATCAAGAGAATTCAAACCTATATTTATAGTTTAACTGGATAATTCTCCTGACATTAAATATTTAGAATTCTAAGATGCACAAAATATTAATGAGTAATTAAGTATTTTTAATTTCAAAGGTCAACAGTATTTGAGAAGATGTTGTTGTCATATTCTCACACTAGTTCTCTTGGATTTTTAAAGTTCCATATGGTTTATATCATGCTCATATAGTTTTTTTAATTAATAGATCATAAACCTTCACAAAAGACATTTTAAATAATCAAGGTTTGCTTTCAAGTAAAATCATAGGTACTGCTAATAATGAAGAGGAGGGAGAGCATTTTAAGGTTTAAGCAAGGTACCTTATAAATATTTGCCTCATTTTATTTTCACAACAGTCTTGGGATATTCTTAATCCCATTTTACTAATGAAGGAACTGAGGCAGATAGAAGTTAAGTGACTCATCCTAGTTCATATCACTAGTAAATGTCAGAGGCTGAATTTGAAGTGAGATCTGTCCTTCTGACTCCAAGTCCAGCATGCACTGTGCCATCTAGCTTCCTAGTGATAGAACTAAATATTATCATCTCTGACAATGAGGAATCATAGGATCATAAGACCAGTTTAGAGCTGCAAGGAACCTGAGAGGGCATTCAGTCTGACACTCTCATTTTGCATAAGGAAACAGGCACAAAGTGGTGAAAAGACTTTCCCAAGGTGACACAAGTAGTATCTGAAGTGGACTTTGAACTCAGGTCTTTCTAAGGCTATCAAGTACTCCACCCTATTTTAAAGTGACAGATTCTACTCCACCACCCACACTTTAGTCACTATTTTCAATGGGCAAACGAGGTAAATTCTCTGTAAGTAACCTTCATCCCCTCAAACTACAGAAGAATCCCATTTTCTCCTATATTAATCCTAGTAGAGATGTTTGAAGCTATTTGAATTCAGGGATCATTAAAACATCTTTGATAACTACTTTCATAGAATAAGGAGGGAAATAGGGCTCTGCTCTCAGTTGATTTTTATAATATAGACTACATATACTTTCAAATCTGTTTAATTTTTGTTCTGGCCTTCTCTCTTTTTTAAAATTAATATTTTTTTCAATTTCACATGAAAGTATTTTTAATATGTTTTTTAAATTTTGGGTTCTAACTTCTCTCCCTCCCTCCTTGAGATAGCAAGCAATTTGATGTGTGTAATATATGTGCAGTTATGCAAAACGTATTTCATATTTGTCGTGTTGTGGGGGGGGGAATAGATCAAATAAAAAAACCACACTCAAAATAAAGAAAGTAAAAAATAGCATGCTTCATTCTACATTCAGACTCTATCAGTTCTTTCTCCAGAGATGGATAGCATTTTTCATCAATAGTCCTTCAGAATTGTCTTGAATCATTATATTGCTGAGAATAGGTGAGTCATTCACAGCTGATTTCTGTGTAATATTGCTCTTACTGTGGACAGTGTTCTGGTGCTGCTTATTTCACTTTACATCAGTTCATGTAAGTCTTTCCAGGTTTTTCTGAGAGCATCTTACACTATAAATTCTTCTAGTGCAACAGTATTCCATCATAATTATATAGCACATTTATTATTATATACCAATATATTATTACATACCTATATATATATATTTATATATAATTATATACCAACTTATTCAGCCATTCCCCATTTGGTAGGCATCCTCTTAACATCCAGTTCTTAGCCACTACTAAAAGAGCTGCTATATTTTTTGTACATACGGGTTCTTTTCCTTTAAAAAAACCTAGTAGTAGGTTTAGTATCAGATCTAGTAGTAGTATTGCTATGTAAAAGGATATGCATAGTTTTATAGCCCTTTAGGTATAGTTCCAAATTGCTCTCCAGAATGGTTGGATCAGTTTACAACTCTATCAGCAGTGCATTAGTGTCTCAATTTTCCCATATCTCCTCCAACATTTATCATTTTCCTTTTTTTCATTAGCCAATCTGACAGCTAAGAGGTGGTACTTCAGAGTTGTTTTAATTTTCTAATCAGTTGTGAATGAATATTTTTATATGCTTCTAGATAGCTTTGATTTCTTTAACAGTATACTACTAGTCCATATTCTTTGATCATTTATCAATTGGGGAATGACTCATTTTTATAAATTTAACTCAGTTCTCTGAATATTTGAAAAAGTGAGGCCCTTAGAGAAATTTGCTGTAAAATTCTCCCATTTTCTGCTTTCCTTCTGAAGTTGCCTGTATTTATTTTGTTTGTGCAAAACCCTTTCAACTTAATGTAATTAAAATTATTCATTTTACATCCTGTAATGCTCTCTATTTTTTATTTGGTTATAATCTGGCCTTCTCTCTTATTCTCATCTTTTGGGATGCTGAATGGATTTAATGTGTGGGATTCACTGTGAAATAATGGGATGTCACAACTCATTTAATCTCCTTAATATCCTGGCTACCAGTTCCCTCTACATTGGTGACTCTCCTTCACTTCTCTTACATTCTATGCAGGGGCAGCTAGGTGGTGCAGTGGATAGAGCACCACTGCAGGAGTCAGGAGGACCTGAGTTCAAATCTCAGACTCTTGACACTAACTAGCTGTGTGACCTTGGGCAAGTCACTTAGCCCCAATTGCCTCATCCTGGGTCATCTCCAGTCATCCTGATGAATATGTGGTCACTGGATTCAGATGGCTCTGGAGGAGAAGTGAGGCTGGTGACCTGTACAGCCCTCCCTCACTCAAAACAAAGTCAAGTGCAAGTCATGTCATTATTTCTCTGATGGCATGGTCTTCCTTGGCAACGAAGGATGAACACACACATACACACACACACACACAAACATGCCATGCTGAAATGTCCAGACCCCAAAACATAGCACTTTCTAGTATTTTGAAAAACACTAGTGTCTTATTGTGAAGACCAATTTATGTGAATGACACCAGCAAAAATTGATTTTATCTCACTGAAACGGTTTTTAACACTTGTATAAGATTGTTCCAACAAATCGTGGAAGTTATTTTGAAAATGTCACATTTCAAATAATCCTCTCCTCCCCCAACTAAATGAAGGGATTAATTTCCTGAGGAGACCTTTTCACCAAAGTAGGGCTTCCTTTAGTAGCAGTAAGTGTCAAATAAAGTACCATAAAGGCAGAAAAGTCATAAAGATAAGAAATGAGTATCAATAAACCTAAGAATCAGTGCAAATGATGGATATTTCCCTTCTCATTTTGTATAAATTGTTACTTTTTGTTATTTTGTCTTTCCCTTAGAGAAATAGCAAGCTCTCCTTTTTCTTGTGGGGGGTAAGAGGTGTGGCTATGTCATAACTATTCATTCAGATGTGAACTTTGGAATGCCTTTTATTTCTTCCTTTTCCAACATATTTGATAGTATGTTTGAAAGATTTCATTCTTTATAATGTATCTTCACTATGTTTTTATTTTGAGAAAAATAGACTACTAGACCATGTATATGAGGTCTAACAGAGCTATTTTTGCAAAAAATACAATAAATATTTATTAAGCAGCTATTATGTAGCAACAACTGTTTAACTGCTGGGATACAGATGAAAAAAAGAAAACTAGTTCTTGCCTGAAAGGAGCTAACAGTCTGATGGGGGAACACGATACAAATAGAATTTGAAAAGGAGGGAGGGGTTCCAGATAATACACAGAGTGCAGGGAATGATGGTAATGGTAGAATTATACACAAACAAAACAGCTGGTGGCAAATGAAAAGATGGCTGGTGATTTGAGCCCTCTTTATTAAGGGAGGCTATGGGAGGAGGATTTTTAAAAAAATTTTTCCCCTGTACTCTAACCCTCCAATCAAAGAAGTCAAAGCTACTGAGGGTGCTGATGAGTTGTTAGTATCAAAGCTGAGGTAGTCTCCATGATTATGAATTTCCTTGTGATGAGCTTATCCTGAGGGGAAGGGGACATGATAATGTTATTGTTTGATGACGATGATGAGGATGACAACCACAGTGGTAAAGTCTAAATGCAAAAAATGACATTACAAATAAAATGCACGTTCTCCTGTGAGAGTAATGTGCGCTTTAAGAGTCATCTGACTGTAGCATACTATGGCTCAATGCTCCTGGGAAGCCACAGTTTCCTTGAGGTAAGTCCTCATTCCAATAGTACCTATTGGAGAGCCTCCTTGCCTCATCCTGTATGATTCTTGTATGTGGTATCTGCCCACTATGCTGGAGGACTTACTCTAAGTATTTTAATGACCATACTAATAGGGGTAATACTCTGTCCATCTGTCATCAGTTAATCAAAAAACTTATTAAACACACACTGTGTGGCAGGTGCTGTGCTAAGCCCTCCTTCCTGACCCACTTTTTTTTCCAATCATACATTTCATACATATGTGTATATGTATATATGTATGTGTGCATATACATATATACATATGTGTGTATGTATATATACCTATATATATATAGGTATATAAAATCTTGCTCCTTGGTCATTATTACTAATATGTCTAGACTATATAGATTCCCTTACATTTTTCTCCTGCTATTTAGGTCCTCTGAAAATTAATTCTTAAAAAGCTGCAGAATTCCTCAATTTGTAGCTATATGGCATCATTGGAACGGTATTGATTTAAAACAAAACCCAACTAAAAGATGGGTTTTTGTTTTTCAGAGAAACTTAGAAGTGTTGAAAGTCTTGTACTCTTCCACAAATATGACAGTCTGTTTTCTTCCTCCTGTTCAGTTTGGATCCAGTTTCTTAGTGTGGATTTGCCATGTCTGTCTGAAAAGGCATTTTATCTCCCACATTTTGCAGCCCAAATGACAATGACAGTCTAGGATCAGCCTAGATAAATGCGTAAAAGTTCATCACCAAAAAGTTCACCATCATATTTTTTGTCCATATCGTTAAGTATGATGAAGTGGAGATCTGTCAGTGCAGGTAACACCCATGAAATAATTTGCCTAATTTGCACAAGAAGTCACACAGATATAGATAACCTAGGGCAGGGACAGAAACAACATTACCTGAGGATCATTTCTTATGTAAAATATTCTGTGATGAGGTGGGTTATCATCTCAGGAATGTGCACCTAAGTAAACTTTATTTTATAGTCAAGTGCATCCTGCAAACTCAGTGCAGCATTGAAACAAAGATATAGCTGAGAGGATTCTGGAAAGATGTCCCGTTAGGTAAGAAAATTCCAAGCTCTCAAGATTTTCCCCCACAAAAGAGTTAAAGTAGCACCTTACAATGAACAAAATATGGGTGAAGATAAATAAGAATAGGGGAACAACTTGAATCTTCCTGGGACAATTTGAGAAGATGAGAAGAAAAATCCCAGGACTAGCTTTGGTCCCTGTGAAGAGTAAATATCTCCGGACTAGGTTCCATTTTAACAACAAGCAACAAGCCCTGGGTTAGTTGGTCTGAGAGGCTGCATCAGCCCCAGCCACAGGAACTTTTATCCCAGATAGTGAGGAGAGGTGGGCATTTGAGCCCTGGAAGATTGAAGGAACCTCTGCTGATAAGGAATGCCAGACCCAGTTGTGCTGTGAAGAGCAGGTGGAAAGAGAAGGAACTAGTACATGCCCATGAGTGCAGAAGCAGTGGGCCAGAAAGCCTCTAGGTGCAGGCACTTACAAGAGGTTGGAGGTTTGGCTGTGGTTCCAGGCCAGGGGAGAAATGAAGATCTGGGACTAGAGGCACCATTTCCCATACCCCAGGGCTAGAGGTGATTGCAAAACAAACAAACAAACAAAAAAAACCTCACTGGCAAAAGAGAAAGAATGCAACCACAGACAGTTATTATGGGATCAGAGATGACCAGTTTCATCTTCAGAGGAGGATATTGAAGTAAAGAAACCCCCAAAAGAGTAACATCAAATGGTCACCGGCCCCCAAAAAGAATGCATAGATCTTTAAAAAGACTTTAAAAATCAACTAGGAAAACAAGAAGGTTATGAGAGGAAAGTCAACCAATTAGAAATGGAGATCCAGAATCTTAAGGAAGAAAATGACACCTTGAAAATCAGAATTGGGCAAAGTGAGCCAGTTGAAGCCAATGAGCTTATAAGAGATCAAGAAATAATTAAACCAAAATGAATAATGAAAAAAGTAGAAGATAAAGTGAAATATCTTATAGGAAAAACAACAGATTTGGAGAAAAATCAAGAAGAGAATATATAAAAATAATTGGATTAAGTGAAAGTTATGATCAAGAAAAGAATCTTGGTGCAATAATACAAGAAATAATTAAAGAAAATTGTCCTGATGAATTAGAACAAGGAGGGAAAGTGAAAACAGAAAAATCCATCGATCACCATTTTAAAAGATATCCTATGAGGATAATTTTAGACTCAATGGTCAGAACACAAATACAGAACAGAGGAAAGAACAAAAACATATCTTAAATTTAAATATTGGAACTTAAATACAAAGAAAGAAAAAAAAGCCTGCTGTGTATACAGCAGAACATAAGAGAAGATTAAAAACAGGAATATCATAGTCAAATTCGGAAAACCCCAGCTCAAGGATTAAAATATAAAAAGCATGAAGATTAAAACAATTTAAATATGATGGTGCTACTGTGGCTTCCACTGACAATATCGTACCTTGAAAACTTAAGTATTATCCTGAGTGAAAAAAATAAGTGGACATTTGATAAACGCTCAGAATTTCAAGACTTTGTTAAAAAAAATCCTGAACTTAATAGAAGATTTGACATACAAGAACCAAGAGAAATATAAGGTACATACCAAAGCCTGATTATAAGGGATTCATAAGGGCAGACTGTTTATTTTTTACGTACGTAAAATGTATGTCTAAAATTCTTATTAATAATTAGGTAGCTTATAAGAAAGATTGGGGTAAACCTGAATATGAAATGAATTTGAAAAGTAAAGTCATTTAGGAACAGCTAAAAAGAGTAATTATTTTATATAAATGAAGTGCAAGAGGAAGAATCAATACGGAGGCATTAGGTGGGAGAGGAGGAAGTTCTGGTAGTTCTGGAAACCTGCTTTCATCGGGAATGGGTTTAAGAGGGAACAATACACATATATTTAGAACAGTATAAGTCTTCTAAATTCAGAAGAAATAAAGCAGTAGGGGCCTAGGGAGTGGGGAGAGGACAAGGGAAAGATCTTTACAGGGGAAAATAAGGGAATGGGTAAAAGGTGGATATAGAATGGTGTTTAGATTTATGGGAATGGGAGGATAGGGGAGGGATCCTTGGAGGCGGGTAGGCAAGAAATGGGAGGGCAAGGGAGTGGGTAGAAGTAAAGTAGAAGAGGCAGGAAGGATAGGAAACAAGAGATATGCACAAACATAAAAACAAAGATCAGAAGTAAAATGTGTTTGGGAAAGTATATGCCTGTCTATATATATGTATAAATGTATATATGTATTAATATAGTTGTAGCTGTAGGGAAACATATCTGAACTTTATCGTAGCCTTCTGGGGGCTTGGTGGGGTGGGAAAAAAGAATAAAGTAAAAAAATGCACAGCAGAGAGCAAGAGGAAATTCAAAAGGAAGCAAAGAAAAGATGGACAATTCTCCACACATGTATTATTTATTATATAGGCTTCCTTGAAATGAAAATTTATTGTTACATATTTTTAATCTTATGTTCTGCTATATACGCAGCAGACTTTTTTTTTCTTTCTTTGTATTTAAGTTCCAATATTTAAATTTAGGATATGTTTTTGTTTCTTTCCTCTGTTCTGTATTTGTGTTCTGGCCATTGAGTCTAAAATTTAAAAAAAGAAACAAAGATGTAGATCAACTTGTGACTACATTTCTTTTGCCTTTTAACATTTACCTGTGAGCTGAAGTTTAATGGATTCAGGAATTAAGTTGCTTTCAGATCGTCTCATGCTGTAGTCAGCATAGTCTCATGGATAAAATTTGAGGCCAGAAGCCAGACCTTGGGGCCTATTTATCACATGGAATCTCGGGTCAGTTATTTAACCTGGGTGTCATTGCTGTACTTGGAGGACCTTCACTTATAAAATATAGACAATCATACCTGCTCTCTGCTTTGCAGCCTTGATGTGAATCATTAATGATTCTCTAATGCCAGACTGCTTTTTGTCCTTTAGATTAAAGGCATAGTCACCAAACTGCAAAGGACTTTTTGCCGTGGGGCAGTTCTGTGTTCTGACTGCCCCTTATAAATATGTGGGACAATTTAAATTGTCCATTCATTTATTCATTTTAGTGGTAGAAGAGGAAATCACACTTTTTTGTCATCACAGCTCACTCATAATCTGCTGCCCTACCCCCTACCCCCAAACTTTCTCTTTTGAACTTGAGTATTATTGTTGAGGGAGCCATCATCCTTCCAGTCATCCAAACTCACAACATCAGTGTTATCAAGTCCTTACTCTCACACTCCATCTGTCAAATGCATTGCTAAATTTTGTTTTTACTGTCTAAAACATTTCTTATATGCCTTCCCTTCTCTCAATTGGCAGATCCACACAATCTTAGTTCAGGACTTTAAAACCTCTGACCTTGACTATGGTATGGTGTGGTGTGGTATGGTACTGTACTGTATTGTACTGTATTGTATTGTATTTTGTACCTCAAGTCCTTCCCTACTCCAGTCCATTCTGTGCTCAACTCTCAAAGTGATATTACTAAAGCAATAGTCTGCCCATATAATAATCCTCAGCCTTAATAAACTTCAGTGATTCCCTATTGCCTCCAGGATAAAATGTTTAAAGTCCTCTATTTGGCATTTAAAGCTACTCATAACCTGCTCCCTTCCCACCTTCCCAGTCTTTTTATGTACTTGACCCTCTTCTGTACACACAGGGCTAATTATTGGTCCTTGCATATGACATTCCATCTCCTGGTCCTCATGCCTTTGCACTCACAGTCCCCCATTTCTGGACTGCTCTCCCTTCACCTCTACCTCATAGTTTCCCTGGCTTATTTATCATCTCAATTTAAATACCATTTTCTTTAGATGCTTTTCATACCACCCTTCTCCCAACCCCCTTGCCAAGAAATGCCTTCCTCTTTGAGATTTTTTTATATTTGCATGTAGATATCTTGTATGTAAATAGTTCTTCTCATGCTATCTCTTCCATTAGAACATAAGCTCCTTGAGAAAAGGACTGTTTTTGCCCCTCTTGGCAATCCCAACCATTTAACCAGCAGAAGCACTTAGTAAATGCTTCTTAATTGTGTTTGTACTTTAATATCTCTTGTTTCAGAGACAGACAATCTCTGTGTCATTTTTTGGTCAAGTAGTTTATGTTTTTATAGTGAAACTTGGATTATCTTACTTGGGAATTACGCTCACATGGGGAAATTAGAAACATTTCCCACATTTGGGGGATAATCTATTCAAGTAACAGACACCTTCCAATAGAAGAGGTGTTATGGTATACCAGACAGAGCACTGGTCTTGTCAGTAACACATAATTCAAGTCCTGTCTCAGGTACTTATCAGTTGTGTGACCTTGGGAAGGTCACTTAACCTCTCTCTCAGTTTCCTCACCTGTAAAAATGAATTTGAACTTGATAGCTTCTAAGTGGGTAGTTCCAAATTTATGATTCTATGATCAATATGCTACAGGTTTTTATTGTATCAGAAATTAAAGTCTGAATGTATGATGTGCATAGTAAGTGGAGTAGTGTGTGAATCAGCCATCTTGATTTAGTTATCTTTTATGCACAATTACCATGAGATGGCAGTACAGAGATATACATGATTACATTTTCCTATTCATTCACTGGAGGCCATTTTTCCAGACTGAAAGAAATCTAGTAGTAGTATTTTTTTGGTGCCTTTTAAACATTCAAGGGCCTCGATGTTAGGAATATATTTAAGGAGAAATGAAATGCATATAAAACATTTGGCATATTTTTCATAGTTCAAATATCCCTTACATGATGAGGAAACAGAGGCTAAAAGGAGAAAATGTAGCTTTGAGTCTCTTCTGTGTTCATCAGTTTACAGATAAGCTTGCTAATGCATTTTGGAAGCTAGATTTACAATACCTAAGTTGATTTGAAAACTTGGCGGCCTTCTTAATATAAATTATTCATTGCCACTGTGGATGGCACATGTTGTCTGTGTAATATTTTTTATTGTTAGCTCACTCAGTGTTCCCATTTGTGTTATGCAAACAGAGATATGGTATCTCCAATTTTTCTTGTTTTCTGTCATTTTATTTATAGTAAACCCTTGCACAATGTCTCAGATAATGAAGATGAGAATGGCTATCAATCTTTTCAGAGAACCTGTTTAGTCAGTGTGAGCTTTTGGGAAAGAGGATAATGAGAAGGGAAAATGGAGAAAGAATCAGACACTAAAAATATGGCAGAGTATGAAGTTTCTTTGGAGGTGTAATTTGAGGTGACTTCTTTCAAATTAGAAGACATCTGCTTCAGATTTTTTGTCTTTCTCAAAAACAGGTTCACACTGTCCATTGACACTGCCAATTAGTTTTCTATTAGATAGCCCAGATGAGATTCAGTTACATTGAAGAGGGGAAGGTGACTAAGAAAGAGGCTACCTCCCTCTATAATTATATGTAGAATGAGGCTTTATTAGGATTCTTGTAAACTAATTAACATGCTTTATTATTTAAAATTAGATTTTCTTGTAGCATATAGTCATACTTAAATATTTCACTAGTTCTGCTGTCTCTTTTATGTGGGTATTGTCTCTGGGGTACAAAATCACAGTACCCTTACACCTTCTCATCCTATGCCCCTCTTATTTAGGTCTTCCAAGAAATCTTCCACTGGCCATCCTTTCTCTAGTTCCCTTGCTATTCTGAGCTGCAGTACATGGGCTATTATCCCTGATTCTTGCTGACTGAGCAACCTCTCTCCTTTTTGAATCCTACATATATTTAGGTTATATTTTTATATACTCCTTGTATATAATTTGTTATTTTTAATATGCTACAGGCTTTCCCCCTCCTTTACCATAGTGCATCTCTCCATTGCCTTTTGTGTGACTTGAAAATGTGATTCTTTGGAGGTTGTGTTCTTCCATATCACTTAAAGGATATTGATATTACAAAGATAGATTTCTACATTTTTACGGAGAAATTTGTGATTGTTGAAAACATACATTTATTTACAGAATATAGTCCATCTTCTTTTTTTTTTATCCTATTCAATTCTAGGCCCAGCTCTTTGCCCCTCTGTTTTGTCTGTGCAAAACATGTATGTTGATGTACCAGCTTAAAGGACTTTCTGTATGATCACAGATTAAATTGGGTAATAGGCATTTTTCATCCACTTGGATTTTCCTGCATAGAATTCTAGATGCAATGTTTCTTAATGAGTTTAGAAGGCGCTGTCATATTTGGGGTTTAATGAAACTAGATTCATGTCATGTATCAACAGAGATTTCTAGAGGACTTTTCCATATATTGGGAATTTAGACTACCTTAGATATCCTCAATCATCTTAAAGAAATTTGCAAATATATTTTGGGCAAGCATAGATTTTAGAAATATATTTATGTTTATAATCAGAGGATTATTGAATAAGGTTGCCTTGGCTATTACTTATTTCAAGGAATCTTACATAATTTTAAAATAACATGAAATGTTCCATATTGGAGGAGAGCTTGTAAAACTGCAATTTGTTGTACTCTTGCTAATATTTTATTTTCACAACTCATAAATAATATGCAAAGTAGGATATTGTGTTCTCTGTTCCCTTCAAACAATGGTATAATTAAAGAGGTGGTCTGCTGAAGAATATTGTTAGCAAAATCCTGCCTGTTCCCTTCTTATGTTATTATCAAGCATGTCCTTGGTAAACATGTAGATTAATAAAGAAACAAACATATAATTAGAGAATATGTTTAAAGAAACAGAGGTAGATAACTCAAGGCTTGTTTGTTGTTCATATGTAGGTTGTGTTAAAGTAACAAAAAAGAAATAAATTTGGAGATTTAGTGTTATATTAATCACATTAATGAGATGATACTTTATAGAGCAAAAAACATAATAGCATTCATTTAAGAATAGGGGTTCTCAAACCTTTTTTTAGAAGTTCATGGTCCCAGTTGGCAGTTTGGAGAAGCTTATGGTACCCTTTTAAGGATGTTATAATAAAAATAAAATACATAGGATCTCAAAAGAAACTAATTATTTTGAAAGAGAATTATCAAAATATTAAAAGTTCTAAATTCATAGACCACCTCAAACCTTTTCACAGATCTCTAGATTAGGAACCTCTGATTTAGAAAAAAAAAAGACTGATAGTTATTGAATCACAAGGAAAAAAAGAGGGAAATAGGCATGAAGGTTTAATAGCATATACAGGCCTCATCTATATTATGATACCGTAATCATAAAAATAGTTTGGTATTGTTAAAAAGCAGAGAAGTATATCTTCCCAAAATCAAGATTAAATTGAACAATACTGTTTAATAAGCCCAAGGACATACATTAGTTTGGGAAGAATTACCCTCCTTTCCAAAAACTTCTGGGAAAACTGGAAAGTCTTTTGGTAGAAATTAGGTTTATTCTAGCATCTTATACCATGTAACCCAATAGGTTAAAATGGATATGTGACCTGAATATCAAAGCTCACAACATTTGCACACACACACACACACACACACACACACACACACACAAACACACACACACACACAAACAAATCATCCACTACCTTTTGCACCTATGACTGAGGGACAATTCTTTTTAAAAAAAATTTGCAAACATTTACTATCTCTCCTTTCCACAGTCTTCACCTATCAGAAAAATAAAAACAAAATAAGTAACAGAAAAGACATAAACTCTAACAATAAATATTCATAGTCCAGAAAAGAAATTTCTACATTGACCATGTACAAATATTCATGTCTAATACTATATCTGATGTTAATCACTTCTGTGGATTCATCTTCAGTCTTTAGTATGTTTTATTTTTGCATTCTTCAGAATTTAAGTTTTTCATAATTGTTTTTTTCTCTATTCTAATTCAGTAAACATTTATAAAGTGTATACTATGTACCAAGCATTGTGCTAATTACCAGGGATACAGTTACTAAAAAGACTGTGCCTGCCCTCAAGAGATTACAATCTAAAGAAAGGAGACAACACACAAAGGGGCACAAGATAGTGGGAAAGGGAAGGAGGATGGAAGACACCAGGGGGTGGCAGATAGAGGGCATCTTGTTCAGGGTGTTGACACCAGGCTGAGCAGCAGGTACGAAGTGGAATGATCCGTATCTGCTTTCTGTAATGGAAAGCATTGGGAGGAGTTTGGTACTCTACCCTTCAGCTCCTCCCCCTGAATCTGAGGCTGAGGGAGGTGGTATCAATCAATTTTGAATTTGTAGCATGGTGATTATATTAGAAGTGATTACCTTGATCTGAAACGGGGTAGCAGTTAAGACCAGACTAGTGATAAGTAAGGAATGTGGTCATTATGTAAATTGTTCTTCTAGTTTTGCTGGCTTAATTCCATAAAAGATCATAGGGATCTTTTTAGTTTGCTTTCAGACTGTCTATTCTGTCGTTTCTTGTGTACAATAATATACCATTATTTTCATACAGCACAATTTATTTCTGAGTAAAGGAGTACCTTTTAGTTTCTAGTATATACATATATGTGTGTGTTTAACACACACAACATATATGCACATACACACACACATATAAATACATTAATTACTATAAAAAGAGCTGTTATAAATATTTTGAAACACATGTCCTGTTTCTCTTTCTTTGTTCTCTTTAGGGTGTAGGCCTACTGGTGTTATGGTTAAGTCAAGGATTATACACAGTTTAGTAAATTTTTGGTCACAGTCCCAATTGTTTTTCAGAATGACTAAACTAACTCACAGTTACACCAATGTCTGTTTCCCTATAACCCTGAGGGCAATTCTTAACCAAAAAAAAAAGATAGAGGTGATTATAAAAGAGAAAACAGACAATTTTGAATCAAAGAAATTGAAAAATTTTTGTATTAACAAAATTAATGCACCTAGCATGAGAAAGAAGGTAGTTTGTTGAGAATAAAATATTTTCAGCAAAAAACTTTAAAGGTCTGATATTTAAGATATTTAGTTTACTAACAGAAATATATAAGACCAAGATCCATTCTGTAATGCATAAGTGGTTAAAGGATGTATGTATATACATACACATACACACACATATACATATAAAATAAATTTGCTAAGGAAGAATTACAAACAACTTCCATATGAAAAACTGTTTCAAAGATGTATAAAGGTAGGCATATAGTTCAGTAGTTATTTGCTAACCACTCAGTTATCTTTCTGTGTTAGTAATAATATGTGATTTGCTTTCAATAATTCAATAATTTCTCTTTTTGGTTTTCTTAAAAGTTGACCCTTTGGTGCTCTTAAATTGCATTATGTATAGCATTGGGCTTTTTATAGGTAGACTGAAACTGGCACAGCTCTATTTTCAGTAGTGCCAGTTCTACTTCTTTATGCAGTTTCATAAATCTGTGAAACACTAGCATTGACAGGAGAAAAAGTTTGTTATAAATATATTTAAAGATGGTTTACATTTTTAATCTATTTGTATTCATTTGTCTAATCTTAATCTTAATATGCTCTTGGGATGATTTTAATAACTTGACCTCTTGCCAAACCTTTTTCTCTACTCTCTTGGGAGTAGGCATTACTACTTAGACAATTCCAGAAGAATCAAAAAGGTTTTTATATTCTAAATCCATTTTTCCCTTAGTGGCCCTTTCTCTTTCTTTTCAAGGAGATGAAATATCTGTTGTCCAAGCAAGTTTCTAGGCTCCTTTGGCCTCTTTATTGTGGTAACTGCATTATATCAGTTAAATTTCAGTAGGAAATATTGTCTTTTAATTGAGCCACTTACTTTTTTTTTCTTATTTAGACAGATTAGGTTGGAGTTCTTGTAGCTTCTTGTGTTGATGCTTTCTGTTTGCTTTTCCTGTAGCACTCAGTAGATAAATCCTTAAAATCTCTTAAGAGGAGAACTTTTGCCTTAGCACTTCCTGGTAAGAACAAAGTAGGAGTCACTGGGACACAGTGACAAACCCAAATAAAGTAGACAACTTGTGAGTGTAATAGGACAATCTGCACGTTTAATGATTTTGCTGCTGTTCAATTAAGATCCATCATGCTTATTGACACATGGCTACTGAGTGTTAGTGTTTATATAGAAAATGAAGGTGTACAAGGTTGTGATATCCTTTTGCAGAGTTATTGCTACAAATGATCCCATTTTCATCACCAGACAGCTAGGTGGTTCAGTGGATAGAGCTCCTGGCCTAGAGTCAGGAAAACTTGGGGCCTTAGACACTTGCTAGCTATGTGTCCCTGGACAAGTCACTTAACCCTGTTTACCTCAGTTTCCTCATCTATAAAATGAATTGGAGAGGAAAATAGCAAACTACTCCAGTATCTTTGCCAAGAAAACCCCAAATCACAAAGGAATACAACTGAATGACTAAATAACAATGAAAGGGGATTGACTTCCTACCTTAGCCTATGTTGTACTCATCCTTCATTGCTGAAGAAGACCACGCCATAAGAGAAATAATGGCATGACTTACACTTGACTTTGTTTTGAGTGAGGTAGGGCTGTGCAGGTCACCAGCCTCACTTCTCCTTCAGAGTCATCTAAATCCAGTGACCAGCTATTCATCAGGATGACTGGAGATGACCCAGGATGCACTGGGAGACCTTAGGCCCTTTAGGCCAAGGTCTTTCCAGGTACTCACTTAGGGTGAGGCAACACCCATTCATTGAATAGGACTGTTTACGAAGTAGCCAGGGCATGACCCCTTTATCAAGGTCAAGAAAAAGCAAGATGCCAGGCTGGGTGGGAAATAGCAACAGTTCCTACTGATAATCACTCTAAAGTTAGGAGGGTCCAGAGGAGCCCTTTAGGCTGGGGCCCATTGGCATCCCAGCTTCAGAGTGCAGTAGGTTTAAGGTTTTGGGAAAGGGAAAGAGAAAGGGAAAGGAAAGGAAGGGAAGGAAGGCATCTTTTGGCCATCCATCCAGATTTACCTTCCTTTGGAGAGGATAAGGAAGGGGAGCCTATAGAAGGTTAACACAATGCTCTATCAGTTTGGTGGGCAACTGTAACCTGCTCAAGAAGCTCTAGTGGTTCCCTATTAGTTTTAGAATCAAATCCAAATTCCTTCATGAAAGCTCTTCACCATATTTCTCCAGTCTACCTTTCTAGATACTCATCATTCCCTTTTTGCACTCTGTGCTCTGGCTGAATCTGCCTGCTGAAAAGACTTCTCTTACCTTCTCTGTCTTGACACAGGCTGTCTGTACTACATTACTGAGGTGTTCTTTTTTTCTCATCTCTAATTCTTGGAGTACCTAACTTGGCTCAAACGCTACCACCTTTAAGAAGACCTTCCTTATTCCCCAAATTGTTAGCCCCTACCCCTGAATGCACTTATTGTACATGTATCCTATATATTTTTTATCGGTAGACATGTTTAACTCACTCCTCAGTCCCCACCATTAGTAGAATGTAAGCTCTTTAAAGTAAAAAACAAAAAACTACCTTGCTCTAGTATTTGTATTTCGGTATGTAGAATAGTACCTCTCATTTGGCAAAGGTTTAATAATTGTTTATTGGTTGATCGATTACTTCAAATAAAAAAAAATCGTAGTTTTCCCTCTTGGAACTTCCAATCTAGCGGAAAAGACAAACTATACACATGAGATCTGTGATCTCTCTGGAAAGTGATTTCTCAGAACTACATGCTGTCTGTACTACTCACTTGGTAGTTATTAGATGACCTTTGTCCTCACTTGTGATCATTTGTGCTGTATTTCTTAATTCTTTCGTAAGGTCTTATTTTTAAATACTTACTTGAATCACTTCCCTGATTTGATTGGAAGTTTCTGATAGTCTTAGACCTTTTCTTTCTGTTCCCTCAAACTGCAAAGAGAATGCCTTAAGGGCCTATATAAGGTAGTCAAAAGTCTATTGAATCAGCTAATAAATAGGTTGATAGATAAATAAGCTGAAACTTGCATTCTTAAAAGTTCATCTAAGAGGGAAACACCACTAGGAACCAAAGAGTCAACAGTACTAGACTGAAAGTCTGTAGAGAAGTGGTAGTGTCCAGCTTTCTAATTTAACTATGAGAAATGAATAGATGCAGGGCTGCCCTGGTAAATGTTTAACAAAGCTGGGATTTGAACTCTAAAATCAGCTTTCTTTCCACTGCTTTACCTACCTCAATTATAAGAATTACTTACACTTAAGAGGCAGGAGAGAGTTATCATCTGTAACATCCTTGAGTATAGCCCATTATCAGCCTTTCCCTTTCCCCAAAAGCATTGCTTTCTACAATTCCCTGAGCTAAATATATACAGAGGACAAAGGGTAGAATTCTCTCAATTGACATATGGCAAGATAAAGAAGACTGCAAGTAGGATAGACAGAAAAATCACACCATGCAAACATGGAAAGTCAGCCTCAAGAAATCTCACTTAGCCGTGGCATACTGGCCAACAATATCTGGCAGCTTTTCAAAATGATGGAAATTTGTTTAAATAAATTTTGTTTGGCCTCTTAACTTTGAAATACAGTAATCAATCAAAACATACATCATTACTGTAAACCAGTGGAGTCTTTTATTTTATCTAGCAAAATTAACCTGACTACGTGCCTGAGTAGAAAGGAATGTAGTCCCCAAGTCATTTTCCTTTGGCTATGGAATGTGGGTTTTTTTAATTTATTCTTGCTTTATAAGCTAGGCAAGGTAGTGTGGTTTAATGTGCAATAGAACACTGGACACATAGTCAACAGATGCAGTTTAAATATTACCTTAAACACCAGCTGGGTAATCACAGTAATTTAACCCTTTACAACCTCAGTTTCCTGCTCTATCTACTCTTTCTTAGGTTTATTATGAGGAAAAAAAAATACTTGCCAAACCTCAAATTATTACAGAGGTGTTTTTTCTACAAAGTGGCATTTGATAATTATATGTTGAATTTTGTATCTCTGTGCAAATATATAAGCATGCACATACATGATTGTGTATAGTCTCTTTTGCAAAATTTAATGTTCTGAGAAGATAGTTCAAGGGAGATATTATAACAACCTTAATATGGGACTGATTTAAGTAGAACTAAAAAAGAAGTCTTCCCACCAACTGTTCCCTGATTTTCACACCATTTTGGTAACAACCAATCTCCCCTCTGCTTTCTCTGTTCTAAGAAGTGTTGTAGCACTGACTCACAGCTTCATGGCTGCAAATATGGATGGGACAATGATTGAACATTTTAGTTTAAAAGTCCTCTATTGTAGGTAGGGGTGAAAGAAGAACTATATCACATCCGTTTTTAGTGCTTGAAAATCTATAGTTTGAATTTTTTTTTAAAAAAAGTGGGGATATTCTGATGAGCAATTAAGCATGGCACATGGAGTATTTGAAAGAAATACTTTTTGATAATTGTATTGTAGATTATGGAGAACTGATCTCACTCAATCACTTGGTAAATGGGTGACCATGTAAATCAACTCACTTCTCTGAACCTCTGTTGCCTATGGGTTAAATAGAGACAATTCTTTGAAGACCTTCAGATTCATGTTTGTTGCAAGGAAGGTGCTCTGTTTTTTTTTGTTTTATATATATATATATATATATATATATATATATATATATATATATTACTCTGTAAATGTGAGCTATTAATATAATTTTATTAAAATTTTGAAGATTACAAACTTATCCCTGAAATCCACCTCTGCTGCTTCTTTAAGATGCTCAGTCTGTTAGGGGACTACAACCTGTATCAAGTCCTACTAAGCTGGAAAGGCTGCAGCTACAGGTTCAGTGAAGACCTGTATTCTCTCTGAGGCCCAACCTTGCTACATGATGGAAATATTCATCACTAGGTTGCCCAAGGATGATGAATGAATTTTTTGTCCATAGACATTCTTGGAGTTCCTTTGCTTTAGTTATGGAAGAATTATACTGGTGAAGGAAGTGTCCACATCAAAATTGCACATTCTGTGTTGTATTAAAATAAGCTCCTTCCAAAGAATTGTTTGTGTGGTGGTACCCTGACCAAAGAAACCTGTAGCTTGTGAAAATGGTAAGACTTTGATGAGCAAAGGTATCAGTCAGCCTCCTGAAATTGAAATAGTCATGACAAACGATGACTCTTGGAAGAAATTAAATTTCATATGTTCAATCAAGTATCATAAATCATTAGAAATGTAAATGTCTATATACATATCACTTAGTCAGAAAGCATTTATTAAATGCCTAATATGTGTCAGGCACTATGCTAAATGTTAGAGGTGGAAAAAAGGCAGACAACAGTCT
Organism: Notamacropus eugenii; assembly: GCF_028372415.1. Taxonomy (NCBI): domain Eukaryota; kingdom Metazoa; phylum Chordata; class Mammalia; order Diprotodontia; family Macropodidae; genus Notamacropus; species Notamacropus eugenii. Next base: position 296,763,740 of record NC_092876.1, on the reverse strand, counting down.
CTACTTTCAAAGGGCTTATGGCCTAATAGAGGAGATAACATGCAAACATGTACACACATATGCATATATATGTGTGTGTGTGCATACATATGCACACAATATGTATATATGCATATACATGTATATATTGAAGCTTAATTTATATTTAATTTAAATGAATTTAATACTGAATTTTAATATTTAAATACATATATAAATATGCATAGATGTATATAAAATTGGAGATAATTAATAAAGAAGAGATACTAGTATTAAAGAGGATCAGGAAATTTTCTCACAGAAGATGAAATTTTATCTATAACTTGAAGGAGGTCAAGGAAGCTAGGAAGGAAGAAAATTACTGGCATACTAGACCTATAGGAAATAAAAGGCAAAAATGCCCTGAGTTTGGAGATGATGCAAGAGTGTCCCTGGATTGTAGATTACATGGTAGAGAGTAAAGTATAAGACTAGAAAGGTAGGAGAGGGCCATGTTGTGGAGGGCTTTTGCATGCCAAACAGAAGATCTGGATGTCACAGGGAGCCCCTGGAGTTCATTGAATGGGGACAGGGTGGTGACATTTCAAATCTGAGCTTTAGGAAGATTAATTTGACAGCTGAGTAGAAGATGGATTGGAGTGGGAGTGACTTGAGATAGAGGCAGGGAGACAAGTCAGAAGCCTATTTCAGTAGTTTAGGCACAAAATGGTAAGGGATTGTATGAGGGTGATGGCAGTAGAGGAGAGAAGGAGGAGTATATGGGAAATGTTACAAAAGGTAAAATCCTCAGGCCTTGGCAATAGGTTAGATATGGAGAGTGAGAGAGAGTGAAGAATTGAGGATGCCACCCAGGAGGTGAGAATGGGTGACTGGGATGATGAGGGTGCTCTCAAGCAGTAGTAGGGAAGTTTGGAAGGGGAGAAGATTTTTTTGGAGGGGAAGATAATAAACTCAGTTTTGGGCATGTTGAGTTTAAGATGTCTATAATACATTTAAAGTTAAGAAGTTGGAGATTCACATTCACACACACACAAAGCAATGTTATAGAGTTGACTTCAGATGCAGGAGGATTTGGGTTTCAGGATCACCTCTAATACTGCCTCTGGGAACCTGGTCAAGATAGTACCTTTCTCAGTACTCAAGGCAACTCTCTAAGATGATAAATTGCTGACAAGGTGTCTAACTGCTTTATTACAGGGAGTTGCTTATTGGGAACTCCCTTCACCAATGAAATCACAAGTATAGTCTCTATCTCTCTATCTTTTTTTCAATTAACGTACATGCAAGTGGGGAAAAAAAACATTGAAAAAGTTATTTCTGAAGTTCTAATGCTTAATTTGAAAAGTGATGAGATAGAGGTTTTCTCTATTTTGAATATATATGTATATCTATATCTAACTATGTGTTTTACTGGTCATTATTTTTCTTCCTTTGTTATAGAAATAGGAAAAACAAGAGACCAAAAAATCTGAAGAATGTTTCCAAGAGTCAATTTGGCTGTCACACACTGGGTATGGAAAAGCATGAGAAAGCCCTGTCTTTTACTTTGTCTTATACTGCTCCTAACAACTCATTTGGAAGGGAAAAAGGATAATCAGTTCATCTGGAAACCAGGTAGGAATGCTCATGGTATTTTTTTCCACATTTCTTTTTCCTCCCTCACTTTTATTCATAAGGCAAAAAAAATTGCAAGTTCCTGGTTTTAATTTGGCAATGGTATAATGTCTCCAGAGGGGAAAAATAGATTGTGGCCATGCTTAGCATACTTTTGTAAAGTGTGGGGTTGATCTTTGAGTATAATTGTTGTGAACATCACAAAAACATTCATTTATCCTTCCCTGTTTCCTCTGGCACACCCCAGTTCAGAAGTGATACCAGTTCTGGATTTTCATATTGCTGTCAAGTTAAAGTTATGATTTCCATAGCTACATCTTCTTTGTCAAGGTTTTCCATATTTCTCTGCACAGAACTAACCATTTATTGCAAAAATGACATCTGAATTTAGCTGACAACCTCTTGCTAAAAATTCTCTGGACCAGTCATACAGATTTCTTTTAGAGGGTACTCTAGTTAGATATTTATTATTTAAATGCTTCCCAGGAGACACTCCATATTATCAGGTTTTGCACAATGAAGAATTGTTTTTTCAACATTTCTTGTTAGTTGTCTCTCTGAGAGTTGAAATGTAACAGTAATGTTTTTTTGAGATGATTAAGTTTCAGCATTTGTATAGTTTTTATTTCGTACATGAGTGAGGATTTTTTAAGACTATTTTGAATACATGGGAAGTTGGCTCATGACTGTATTCTGGAATAAAGTTTAATATAATGTAAAAAAAAAATTAACATTTTACTGGCTTATTAGTGTGGTTGAAAAAACCTGAACAACTTAGTTAATTTGAACTTCTTATGCTTTCCTTTGCTCTAGAATTTCATTTGTTTCAAGTATCTCAATTATATCTATTCATCCCTTTTCAAGTGTACATATTTACAATAGATAACTTGGAAACTAAGAATGTGATATGTAGTAGGTTTGTGATTCTTGAGCTTTGGTCCTTATGTCATAGCCCATAAATTAAACAGACTGTAAACTTATTTTGTCACCATGGAAATATTCATGAAAGTAATATTTGTAACATTTAAATGACTTTGCAAAAATAAAAGACTGAATTATGCTTTAAAATATATTAACTGCTAACCAAGCACCATTAAAGATACAATCTGGAGGAAATTTAATTGCATTTAAGCCCTTATAAATTAATTTAATTGTAGACTGTGATATCTAATTAGTGATTTGCATATTTTCTCACAGTAGTTTCCACAGCTTTGCAAAGAGTTCTAAAAGTAGAGTATTGCCTGACTGTGAATGCTGCTGTTTTGTTTAAATTATAACAGGCTGAACATCTCATTAAATATAAAATTATAAACATGTGCAGATCTGTGTAAAAATGACATGACTCTATGCTGGGATTTTTTTCTCTACTAAAATTGTTTATAGTGACTGTATAACTCAAAGGTCTGCCAGTGGAGCCCAAGTTCTGGTAGGTGCCTGTTATTCTGAAAAAGGCTAGCTTAGTAAGTTAAGAAAATCTTGTCTCCATAAGATAATGGTTACAGCATTAAGCGAAGGTGACCTGGTCACTGCTCCTGTGGTATAACAAAAGTCGGATCTTTTAGAGAATTTCTGGGTTTAAGTCTTGCCAGAGCCACAATTGCATTTGTCTGGATAGAATTCATGGAAAAGTTCTGGTTTTCAAGTAAGAGGGTCTGGGTTTGCAGCCTAGAACTATTTCATGTCTCTCTATGTGACAATGATCAGGGGGCTTTATCTCCTTAAAACTCATTTTTTTCTCACTTAAAAAACGAGAAGGTTGGGTTAGTGTATCTCTATGATCCTTCCCAAATCTAAGTTTGTGATCCTACAGTCCCTTCCACAGAAAGGCTTTGTAAACTGTCTTTGGGCAAACTGCTGAAGCACAGATGATAATGATGGTGAGGATGATGATGATGATGATGATGGTGACAATATATCAAAGGTTATATGTATAATCTTTTAAAGTTGGGAAAGTACTTTATGTAGGACTATATGTGTTTCTATGTGTGTTGAGGCTTGTAGCAACCCCATGAGATACAGGTATTAATTTATTACTTACTTAATTAATTTATTAATTAATTACTCCATTTTAGATATTCCTCTCGTACTGGCATCCCAATGACAGTAGATGTCTGTATTCATCTCTCCCACGAAGTCAGTGGCAGTGAAAACATCTTTGCCTTAATTGTAGAAAGCTGACTCCCATATTTCCATTCTTGGTTACCACTTTCATTCCCATATCTTGACATCTTAGACTAAGTGACAGTGGACTTTGCAATGAGATATTTCTTATTTCTGATGATGCTTATTTCATTTAAACCTGAAATTTCATTTAGTGTCATCCAGTGAATATTGTTATTGGTACTTTGGGAGCTTGTTATCAAATCCAAGGGCTCCATCTAAAAGTTGAGTTGACTTCTAATGAAGAACTGATAAACTGTTATTTAGAAATTCTCTGGGTTCAGATCATATTGTCAGTCACTTAAAATGTTTGTTCACTCCCTTCTTTTCCCCTACATCTAATGGTTGGATCTTAGCAAACCTCAGCTAACTTGGAAACATTCCTAGGCATGTCTTAACATCAGAAAAAAAACCAGTGAATAGATGAGTAACGAGTGAGTGAAAGACCAGGTAGTTAAAGCAATCCTCATTGATGGAAAATTTGTGTTTAACCATAGGATAATATGGGGGTCATTGATCTAGCAAGACTGTTGAACACCTGTCAACATTGTGATGAGTTCCTGTGAGCTATATGCAGTGTCAGGCAATCTGTCATCCAGGCAGAGGAAACAGAACCAGGTCAGCAAGAGTTCTGGATAAGAAGTGATGTGAGTTCTTGTTTTGAGTTTTGAGAGGTTCCCCTGCACAAGGGAGATGAGCAGAAGATATCTTCATGGGGCTCCAGAGATCACTAATATCTTCAAATCTTTTCCCAAGCATAACTGTTACAGAAGACTATAAAACTGAAAGTATTATGAAAATGTTAGCAGTCATTCCTGTGCTATAGGAAGGGTAATTCACTCCTTCTCAAAAGTAAGTAGTAGCCAAATAACTTCTGACAGTAACCCTGTGGCATGGGGTGACAAGAGCATTATACCCATTTTGCAGAGAGACAGCATGGCATACTAGATCTAGACTTGAATTCAAAGTCAGAAAGACGATATATATATTGGCTATGGCACTCAAGGAAATTTACTTAAACTATCATTGCTCTAGTCAACCTTCAAAAATGATAAATTACAGAGAAGGCACTAACTTGAATTAGTATTATCCTTATACCAACAAAATAACAAGTCAAGTAAGTCCCTGTCCCTTTCCCTGTAGAGCAAAAAAAGTGAAGTGACTTGTCTTGGGTTATCAGCTTGGGTTATACAGATCTGGTTATGAACCTAGGTCTTCTGGTTCTAAGTCTGACAAGCACTCTGTTATATCACATGGTCCCTCCACTACTTTATGAGCTTGTCCTCTTCTGGAAAAAGACCTTAAATTTTGGAGGCCCAGAATAATCTGAGTTCACAACTCCAGTCAAGAAAAAACTAGATTCATTGTTCCTAGTGCAAGTAGTGAGTCTGCTGATGTGTCTTGACGAAGAAGGAATATTAGTTCATATGTGAGTACTTTTTTAGTAATACTGGTCTAAACCTATAGGTAGAATACCCCTCTTAGTCCATTAACCATTGAATATGAATTACTAACATTGGATGGAGAGGAAAACCTAGGGAATTTACCAACTGACTTTGGAGAGTACTGTGACATTCAGAGAATAGTCAAAACAAAGAAAGTTGTGGGAAGGCTCTCAGTCAAATTGTCATTTGTATAGGAGATGCCTGACCAAGTCAAGAAGAGTGGGAGAGTCCAGTCCAAGTAGTAAGGATGATTGTTATATAGTCAGCACTTTCCATTCTAGCTTAATGGAGGGGAGGAAGGGGACTGGGCAATGAGGATCCTGAGGTCTTTTGTTAGACTGTGGGATGTGTTGTGAGGTTTCTAGTTCATGACAGGTCAGTTTTGCTTTTTGCTTTTCTCAGTATCATTTTAAAAATTGGATTGTCAGATTTTAGTCTGTCCAAAGAATATCAAAAGGAAATTGTCTGAGATAGTATTTGTTGAGTAACTGTGGGAAGCAGGTCACTATCGGAGCAAGGGACTCATAAGGGGAATGACTTTATGTCTAAAGACAAAAATCATTTAATACATCTTTGAGGGAAAAAAAACTTCATTAGATTAGGTAGAGGAATGTGTTTCGAGGTCATGTAAAGCAGTTTCCTAAATAATGTAAATCTTAAGCATGTTCTAGTAATGCATTACCATATACCAGCATGTTCTGGTAAAATATTAACACATTCAGTTCAGAATTTTTTTAGAGGTGGGATTGAAAACGACAGACTTAAAAATATTACTTAATACTTGGCTTCATTTTCAGGCTGTGTATGCATTGGACTGTTGAGCAGAAGAGAAAAAAGAAGTGAGCTTTAAGAGGGTTTGCCTGTATTCATAAATGGGCCTAAATAATTACACTGAATGTTATCTGGGTGCTGAAGATTTCTCTCTATAGGACAGACCTTTGAAAAGCTGCTTACACTGTAACTTGTAAATTCATTAAACCCTGTTCAGTCAATAAATAATGACTCAGGTGAAAAGAAAGATTTAAGATCTGAGGGTAAAGTAAGTTAAAATTAATCTCTTTTTTTTTTTCATGGAAGAGATATTTAAATGGCATGATGGCATGAGGAGCTTCTTCCCCACCCTCAATCAGTTAACATTTTATTAAAGTTAAATCATCTATACTTCCCTCCTACCCTCCCCTTTGCACTGGAAGCCCTTTTTGAAATGTGCAGGTAATCTAACATTTAATAAATTAGGAGGGAGGAGGAATTCAGGAGGCAACTAATGGTTATAAGTATGATATAAATTCACAAAATGATTCACCTAGGCATTTAATTAAAAAGTAAATAGCTTTAATAAATAGCTGATATCTGTGTATCATGGGGGAGGAAAAGCTGTTGGCCCCACGTGTGAAGGCGCACACACACACACACACGCACACACACCATAAGTAGCATTGAAACAACATGTAAAGGGTAAAGAGATCAAGTCCTTCTAAAGCTTTACACAGCATGATATTATCAGAAACACTGGACTGGCAGAATATCTGGTTCTAGTTCTGGTTCTGCCTCTTACTTCCCATGTGAACTTAAAAAAGTCCTGTAATCTCTCTGAGCCATATCCATTAAATCTAAGACAGGATTTTGCTGGTGTGAACCCTAACCAAACCTATGGCTAAAATTTCTGTGTGAGTATTTATACCTCAGGTATAAGTGATTGCCACACAACAATGCTTGATGTGTTGTTTGGTTCATTGCCTAGACTATACAAAGTGTTCATGATAAAAAGTGTTTACTCATATATGCATATACATACATATAGACATTTACATATATATAAAATGTATATACACATACCAACCCATATACGTACGTGTGTGTGTATTTTCCCCCTTTGAGTGCCCAGTTGTTAGGCATTTACTAGTACATTCCTGTATTATTCTATAAACACTGCTTGAATTCAATATGGGTGCAGTAGAAGTCTCCAAGAATGAAGTGCTCATCAGATTGGAGACCTAGTGACTGTAGGATAATAACAATGACAGCAATAACAACTATTTATTTAGGACTTTAAGGTTTGCAGAGTTCTTGGCATCCGTTATTTATTTTGAGTCTCACAACAATACTATCCAAGCAACACAGACTCTGGGATTATCCCAGCTCTCCATTGTACTGGCAGGTGGGGCCCTAAGTGTAAAAGGGAAAATCCCAAGGTTTTGTTTCATGAACTTCCACCTCTTCACCCCAATGGGCTTCTCCCATTGATTATCAGCTCCTACTAAGACATAGACAGATTTAATTAGTTTGAGGTGATGGCCCAGAGGATGCTTTCAGGCTTGGAGTCAGGAGTACCTAAGTACAAATCTAGCCTCAGACACTTGTATGACCCTGGGCAAGTCATTTAACTTTTCTCTACCTCAGTTTCCTCACTTGTAAAATGAGGATTGTAATAGTGCCTAACTGTAAGGTTGTTATTAGGATCAATAAGACAATATTGTCAAATGCTTTGCAAATCTCAAAGCACTGTATAAATTATTGTTATTGGGTCATTTTGAATTGTGTCCAACTCCATGTGACCCTATTTGTCTTTTTCTTGGCAAAGATATTAAAGTGGTTTGCCACTTCCTTCTCCAACTCTTTTTATGAATAAGGAAACTGAGGCAAACAGTGTTAAGTGCCTTGCCTATGGTTACACAGCTAGTAAGTCTCTGAGGTGAAATTTGAACTCAGGAAGATGTCTTCCTGACTTCAGGCCTGCCACTCTATGCACTCATCCACCTGGCTGCCCTCAACTATATAAAAGCCAACTATTAGTGGCAGTGGTGGTGATGGTAAGGTTGAAACAAGTATTTACTAATATATTATAATAAGAAAAGTTTGTATAAACATTCTTCTCCCCTCGCTCTTTTCAAGAGTGTGGGACATAGTCTTCCACAAGTACATAGAGACTCATTAGCTCAGCCTTAGAAAGCATGTGTGACCACAGAGTAATTCCAGTGACTACTGTTTGAATGGAAGTCCTTTTCTTCTTTTGTGACATTCTCTTGATGTTTCCTTTAGGCATGATACATGCTGGCTCTTTGTAATGTTCTCTAGCTGTCTTTCCTCGGTTTGTCAAGATCACCTTAGGCTTCAGTTGCAGATGCTGCCATCAGTCCTTGCTGTCCCAGAGATGCCTATGGAGTGCTAAAACATCTTTAGACCCTTCAAAGTTCACAAGGTTATCCACAGATACTCTTCTCTTCCTTTCCTCCCCCTTAAGTCGTTCCCTTTTAGGAGGTTGACTGGTACTTCTCTTTCCTAGAGGTTGGCAGCAATTTTAAGTACTTGGGCTCCAAACTGGGTTGCTGTTTTATAGTGAGGGCATGACTGGGTTTCTGCCATCAATCCCAATATATTTCCTATGTAGGGGTATCTCATATTATCTAATGGCTTTCTTTCCTTCCAGACTGATTAAGGACTTCCCAGACCTAACTTAATGCTTTTGATTGATCCATTGATTGTCTCAAGAATGAGTTCTCATGTGGTTAATGTAGTTAGTTTAAGTAGAATTGACTCTCACCAAATCGGGATGAAAATACCTATCCTGATATCTTACCAGGGTTGTTGTAAAGATTGTATACATAAGTATGTATGTATACACACATCTCTATATGTATGCCTATGTGCAATACATATAATATATTGTATAGAATTTGTGCACACAATATACATATATAAATATACATACACATATGTGTGTATACATCCATACCCACATACAGCAGCTAGTTGGAAAGGTGGATAAAGCACTGGGCTTGGAATCACGAAGAGCTGAGTTCAGAACTGGCCTCTGATACTTACTATGTGACCCTGGCCAAGTCACTTAACCATTTTTTGCCTTAAAAAGGGAAAAGGAAATGGCAAACCACTCCAGTATCTTTGCCAGGAAAACCCCATTGACAGTATTGGCATGCTATAATTCATTTGTCTAAAAGAATTAGGCTTGACTTAACAACTGAACAACAATAATATGTACATACACGTATATCCTAAATGTGTAAAAATTGGTTTGAAATTTGTAAACATGTATATACACACACATATATACATACACACACACACACATATATATAAATGTAAGATGATTTTGTGTTATTTTATATAGTGTCAGGACCAATACATGTATAAGTTCAATTTTTTAAATCCCCCAAATCATGAAAAAACATGTATTCAATAAAAATCCCAGTTATTTCATCTACTCTACTTTTGCAATTAATAGCCCTTTATTATATATTTATCTTTCATCCATCAAGGATTTATGGAGGAGCCATAGTACAAAGAATTCTACTAGAATTCACAGGGGGCAGTGAAGAAATTCAATGCATTCAATTTGGGAAACTGTTATTAACTATTGTATACAAGGGTCTGTGATAATGCTGCTGGGAATCACCTAGAAAAAAATTTCTGATTTGAGGGAGTTTATAATCTAGTAGGGCTGTGAGTTCTCCAGTTTTACTGAATATTAGGTCCTTCTCTCGTGTTTATCTATAATTTACCATATGTGTATATATATATATATATATATATATACATATACATGCACATGTGGATGTAGGCATATATACACATGCTATCAGTACACCCTACACACACATACACACACACACACATACACATAGCACATAGAAGGCACTTGAAAATGCTTATTGACTTGGCTTCTTGATAAGACATGTACATAAATATCTGTATTACAAGTTGACACTAAATCAATGGTTCCTAACCAAAGATCCATGGGTCGGGTTGGATGGGTTACATGTATGTGTTGGTAAAGGAAACTTATCCTCTGTAGACTGAATAAATAACATTCTTTATAGGTATATGCTTGAGTTTTTCCACAAGCATATACATGAAATAAAAACATTAATTCATTGCGGGGTTTTTTTTTGGTTTTTTTTTGTCATGATGTATTTTTCCAAATAATGGCTGCTATCATGTTGGAGAGTGGAGTGGGGGGATGAGACTGAAAATTTTTGGGACATTACATAGGGGTCATTATTTTTGAAAAAGTTAAAGACCATGCAGTATAGGAATTTGAACAGAACTTCCCCTGTCATGGACATGATTTAAAAAAAATGAGTATGAAGAACATAATCCCAACTCAAATATTTTTTTTCATGAAAATTGTATATCTGCTTGAGAAATGGCACACTGATGGTGAAATTTCCTTGGAGCAACCAGGAACAGTTCCTCATTCCCCAACTCCTGGCTTTGTCTTCCAAGGAAGAATTTCTTTTAAAAGGAATCCAAGAGCAAGAAGAATTGAAAAAATGAAATGAGTTTAATCCAACAAAATTGGATTAGAGATGGATTAAAGATTTTAAAATAATATTATACAGTCTAAAACAGCCTTAAATATTTTAAAGTTTGACTTTTAAAAATCTTCACCTAAGAGCATATTGATCTGACTTGAATGTAAACAATTACAAATTGAAAGTCATATCCTATATGTTTGTTTACTTTGCATGCATGCTTATTTTAGTAGCAAGGAAAAAATCCCAAATATTTAAAGAAATTTGAACCACTGGGCAAAAAATTGAGTGTGTGATAGATACTGGAGACTAGACCGGGGATATACACCATAAAATAATCTTTTAATTTCACTTTTATGATTGTTTTACCTCTCTAATGACAGTATGTTCTGACCAAGCTTTGTTTCTGTTGCCAAAAGTAATCATATGCATTAACTACCCTCTCCTTTCCTTCTCTCTTTAGGGTTACTATGGGAACAGAACTGTGGGTCATGCAGGAAATTTGTGAAAGTATTTTCCCCTTTAAATTTATGACTTTTTTGCCTTAAAAAAACTAATCTATATTGAAATAGTGCTTTTTTCACCTAATGCTGGATTTCATTCACAATACACTTTCCATTTATACAAAGTAGCAAAATGAATGATAAAAAAAGTAGCAGATGGAAATTTTTTTGGGTAGTTTTTCCTTAGGGTTAATAATTTTTTAATTGAATGCAGCTGTTGGAGAGATTTCTGTTGTTGTGTATGAGTACAGCACTGGAAAGGGATAGTCATATATTTAATATGTTTCAGAAAACTGTATTTGGGCCTTAATTGCTTTACTGCATTTATAAAGAACTTCATCACATTTAAAAATAATTATGCTGGAAAATAATAAGCTGTCTCACATTCTGTTTCTACATGGTGGGCAATTCTTTCTTTTGAGAGGGTCACTTTTTTCCCGCTCTCTTCAGCATTTGGAACACAAATTACCTTAGACTCTAATACACATGAATTGTGAAAAAAAGGTCTAGTTTTCTTCTATGGATAGCAGATTTTTGTTCATTGAGTGTATGTGTGTCTTATATATATATATGTAGATACATGTGCATATATATGCATGTATAGTATATCCATTATATATATTAGTCTATTTATGACAATATTTATAGTTCTATGAACATACAGTGAGTAGAACACTAGTCCTGGAGTCAGGAAGACCTGTGTTCAAAATCCAGCCTCAGATGCTTGCTAGCTATGTGACTTTGGACAAGTCACTTAACCTCTGCTTGCCTCAGTTTCTTCAGCTGTAAAATGGAGATAGTAACCATACCTACCTCTCAGAGTTGTGAGAATGAAATAAAATACCATTTGTAAAGTACACAGTGCTTGGCACATAATAGCTGTTCAGTAAGTGTTTATTCCCTTTCCATCTTCCAAACGCACATGAAAATGTATAGTGCTTTTAACTATGTTGGCAGTCATCTTTCTATTGGCATGTCTCTGATCGTTTCTACAGCTGGTTATTATCTGAGATAGCTAAGTGGTGCAGTGGACACATTGCTTGGCTTGCAGTCAGGAATCTGAGTAAGTTCAAATCTGGTTTCAGATACTTACTAGCTGTGTGACCCTGGGCAATTTACTGAACTTCTGTGCCTCAGTTTCCACAACTGTAAAAGTAAGGATAACAATAGCACCCATCTTACAGGGTTATTGTTAGAATAAAACAAGATAATATTTTTAAGGTGCTTGGCACTGCCTGGCACATAGTAAGTCAGATAGATAGATAGATAGATAGATAGATAGATAGATAGATAGATAGATAGATAGATAGATAGATGATAGACAGACAGATGATAGTTGGATAGATGGATGAACAGATAAAGATATACATATATCTTTTATTAACTCCTAAATCACAGCAGTTTCTGATATTGGACCTCAGAAATCTATCGCTTTCTATAATTTCTACTAAGGAAAATCAGCCATTTTTCCAAGTTATAGGAACAATAGTTATATGATTGGACAAAAGCAGCTCGTTCTACCAGAGATATTAATAGAGTCTCCACATTAAAAAAATGTAATTGTTTATTTGGCAACAATTTCTAGGCTGTTTGGACAAGTCCATTCTGGTACCTGGGAATGACCTGCCTTCTCCTAAAAACTTGAAGTGAGAAAAGATAACAATATGAGAGGTCCTATATGTATGGGTCCTTAGATGTTCCTTAGGAGAAAAAAGTCTCAGAGATTTTCTTTCTGGGCATTATGGACCTGCTATTATTTATGAAAATAGAGTTTTCCATAGAGTTTGCTTTTGGACTTAAATTAGGTCTTTATATATTCCCCAACTGCTTTCAGATTCGCGTACTTTCTTGTGCAGATCTACATGCACAAGTAAGGAAATAGTAATAATCACTCAGACATGTACACCGCTTTCCATTTTGCAATGTGCTTCCCTCGCAGCAGTTCTCTACAGGATGTGGTAGCCCATATGTCTACGGTACTTAAGGTTAATAAAACACTTTTCTCATAACAGTCCTTTGAAATAAGTAGTGCAAGGATTTTTATCTGTCTTTTACAGATGGGAAAAGTGAGGTATGGAAAATTGAAGGAGTGTGAATAGGATCACAAACAGCTAGAAAATTGATGAGCTCTGACTCATATATTTCAAATGTGAGTTCAGTGCTCTTTCTATCACACTATGGTTTTACTTTTTACCAGTGGTGCTAATTATTGATATAATGTTAAAATAAATATCCTATCAAAATGACTATTTCACAGAATTGTTGCAAGGCTCAAATGATATAATATATACACATCAAACAATTTTCAAATCTTAAAAATGATCTATAGATGTCAGTTTTCTTCATCATCATCAATTCCGCTTTGAAACTTTTGCTTGATTTAAAGCTGATGGTGACCATTAAGAATTATATAGCCTTACTAAATGCTTGCTGAATTGAATTACTGACTCTTTTAAGCCAAAGGAGACTATTTCTAGCTAAACAACAGTTTCTCTAAGAATGATCTGGACATTTTGGGTTGCCACAAGCTCCAAGACGATGTTATGACAACCAAGAACCATAGTTTCCATGACAAGCAAGATTACAGAACTACTATAATCTAACATGGTCAGATCATATCTGAAGTGTTTTTTCAGTTCTTGATATCACAACTTAGGAAGAATATTGCTAAATTGGGGAGCATCTAGCAGAAGGCAGTCAGTATGGTGGCAGTTGTTGAGGTCATTTTCTTTCAGGACAGGTTGAAGTGTTCAGAGGCAGTTGGTGGACCAGTGGATGGAGCAGAGGACATACAGTCTGGAAGACCCAAGTTCAAGTATTGCTTAAAGACACTTACTAGATGTGGGACCCAGGGGAAGTCACTTAACCTCTTAGTGCAGTGGCTGGCTAGTATTAGGCACTTTATGAAAGCTTATCCCCTTCTCTCCCCTATTTAGGCTTCAGGGGCAAGGATGACCAAGGGGGAAGACTTAATGGTCAAGCAATCAGTCAGTAAACATTTATTAAGCACCTACTATGTACTAGGCACCTTGTTAAGTGCTTTTTCAAATATTATCTCATTTGATCCTAACAACTGGTGAGACATGATAGCTTTCTTCAAGTATTTATATGAGTGTCAAGCCTCTTGATGTGGGGGAAAGAGAGTGTAAAAGCTAACTTGAAGCTTAATATAAAAACAAACAACTCTGAGATCTTGGCAAGTTCCTGGAAAACAGAGGGAGAAGAAATGGAAGTAGAGTCAGATTTATATTATTGGATTCAAAGATCATTACAGATAGCTATGAAATTAAAAGATGCTTGCTTCTGGCAAAGAAAGCTATGGAAAATCTAGACAGCATATTAAGAAACAGAGACCTTGGAGACAAAGCCCTGTATAGTCAAAGCTATAGTTTTTCCAGTAGAAATGTATGACTGTGAGAGTTGGACTGTAAGGAAAGCTAAGTGCCACAGAATCAATTCTTTCAAATTGTGGCACTGGAGAAGACTTTTGAAAGTCCCTTGGACAGCAAGGGGATCAAATCTGTCAATGCTTAAAAAAATTAATTCATGCTATTCAATGGAAGATCAAATACTGGAACTGAAGCTCAAATATTTTGGCCACATGATAAGAAGATGGAACTCATTGGAAAAGATCCTGATTTGGGGGAAAATTGAAGGCAAAAGGAAAAGGATATGGTAGAGGATGAAATGAATAGATAGTGGCAGATAGTGTCATGGAAGCAATGAATGTGAACTTGGATGGACTTTGAAGGACAGTAGAGGACCCAGGGCCTGGCATACCATGGTACATGGGGTTACAAAAAGTTGGAAGTAGTTGAATGACTGAACAACAACAACATATGGAAAAAGAGCTTGAATGTATACTAGACCCCAGAGGATAGAACTAGGAGTGATTTGTGGAGATTGCAGAGTCTACCAGATAATATAAAGATAAATTTCTAACAATTAGAGCTATTGAAAAGTGTGACTAGCTGCCTTTGGAATCAGTAGACTCCCCTCGACCAAAGATTTCTAAGCAAATGTTCCATCATCACTTGCCCCATATATTGTTCAGGTACAGAATGAACTAAATGTTTCTGAGCTCCCTTTCAACTGTGATATTTTATGATCCTATAAACTGTCCAGAGAAACTTATTATAAATATATCCACTGTATGTAAATGAACACTTGTGTAATAATAAATTAGGAAACATACTTTGAATAATTGTTGCTACTCCAACATTTAGAAGTACTCTATTTCTTTATTATAGGATGGAAAAATGGACGTTTTTTCAGACTAATCAATAAAGCAAATGCCCTTTAAAGTTATTAATAGTCCATGCTAAAAATATTGATTTAAATATACAACTAATTAAGAGACAGCAGAAAGAACTGGTTTTTACCTTAGAAAGTTGAAGTTTTAAAGGGAGAACTGACCTGGGGCAGGGAGGAAACACATTGATTCTCTCTCTAGAATTTGCAGTTAAAGGCAGCACCTGGAAGCACCTCTCTTGTTAGTAGTGACCCTCTCAAGGGAATTAACTTCTGGTATAGACTTTCTTTTTTGATATCCTGGAAAAGGCCCTGAACTCCAACTTAGGAGGTTTTTGTTTTTGTTTTTTTTTATTTCCAACCCTGCTATTCTTTTATTGAGTAACAGGACAAATCACTAATGCTTTGGGACTCTTTTGCTAAGTAAAGAGATTTAATTAGACCCAGAATTCTCTTTTCCTGTGATTTGAGTATGTTTATGGTGTGAGTAACTTTTCAGTAATGTACCTGTCTTGTCTGGTGAAAAATAACTGAGGAACTTTACACAAAACTTGATACTGATTAGAGGGTGGATCCAGGAACACTATTTAAGAAGGGAGCTCAGAGTTAGTCTTATCTGACTGTGCTACTTTGGGACTCCTCTTGACTTTTCCACTCTGCCCCAGGAAACTGATAATTGGGAAAACTTCATCATCCTATAAGATTTATCAGTCTTGAGACTCTACCTCATTGCCAATGGATTCTAAGAAGATGGAACTCATTGGAAAAGAACCTGATTTCGGGAAAAATTGAAGACAAAAGCGAAAGGAGATGTCAGAGAATGAAAGTGTCATGAAAGCAATGAACATGAACTTGGACGGATTTTAAAGGATAGTGGAGAACAGAAGGACCTGACATACTGTGGTCCTTGGGTCTACAAAGAGTTGGATGTGACTGAATGACTGAACAGCAACATATGAAAGAGAGCCTCTATCTCTCTTATTGTAGGGTAGAACCAGGAGAACTAAAACCTCCAGTTAAGAGGGAGGTCAGCTCAGTGTATCTCGTTTCTCACCTTACTGTACTACTTTGGGGCATCTCCAGTATGTCCCCATGGAAGGAATTTTATCTGGCAACTTCCCCTTACCCCAACTACTTTCTTATCAGCTTCTTTTTTGTAATGAGTCTTCCCCCATTTGATTGTAAGCTCCTTGAGGAGGAGTCTTTTTTTTTTTAATCCCCAGTGCTTAGAGTATTGCCTAGCACATAGTTGGTGTTTAATAGATGTTTATTGACTAATATTCCTTCATATTGACTATATCTCCTCCTCATCTCCATCTTTCATAATCTTAATCTTCATTTGATGATTAGTTTAGACACTACCTCCTCTCTAAAGCCTATCCTACTACCTTCCCTTCCCTTCCCTTCTCTGCCCCTCTATCTCTACTTAGATGTGTGACTCGTGGGATTATAGAAGCATACATTTAGAGCTACAACAAGATTTAGAATCCATTGAGTCTATCCTCTTCATTTTACAAATGAGAAAAGCAAGTCCTGGAGGAGTCGGAGAAATTCTCCCATCTCATACAATGTGTACCAGAACTTAGACTCAAAAATAGCTCCTCTGATTGAAATCTGTTGCTCGACAGTATACCACAGTGTCTTTAAGATTTCACTGAGTTTTGACTCTAGAAGAGGACATGTGGACCTTGAAATTTTTTTTGTGAAAAAATTTGGACTTCTTATAGGCAAAGCATTAATCTTCACATCTTTTCAGAATGTTGGACAGACTATATTTTCTCAAGCAGGTTCTGCTATTTCTACTTAGGGAAGTATTCTTTGAAATATACTTAAACATACTGAGTTCAGTGTGTGTGTGTGTGTGTGTGTGTGTGTGTGTGTGTGTGTGTGTGTGTGTGAGATTTAAGAGGAGAACATTACAAGTATAAAGAAAACCCAATGACTCCGACTCTTAATATGTTTATTCTTTGCTAGTGAATAAGCAGCCAGTATTTGTTGAAGTACGGTCTCCTTTGCATGGCATGTCTTGTGTGGCTAGTCATGAAAAATCACTTTTCAAATTAGAACTTAATAAAAACTTTCCTGCTCTGAACACTAAGCTCTACTCCCTGTGCGATTAGTGGTTTCATTTCTTTCTCAGCAGTTGGGTAATGATTATGGCTCCAGATGCTGCGAGAGTGATAAAGAGATTGATTAATTTCACTTGAAAGGGCATATGTTCAAAGAGAATCCAATCGGAACACCATGAATGAGGATCTGACATCCTTGCAGCAGAGAGTCATGCTCCTTACTTGGTACCCAACTGATGCTGAAAAAGGCTTCTAAACCAATGTTATTTATCTAGTCAATACATAAAACATTCAGTCTAAGCAACACCCCATAGATATGTGTGTGTGTGTATCCCTAATCCTGCTTTTGCAAATATGTCTGTGATTTGTCCAGAAAAAGGAATGTTTGCATTCATACTCCTGTCATGAAAGAATATGGCACTTTGCTGATCAGCAGGTCTGAGAGTGCTATTTAAAAGCATAGATGCATTTAATACATAGAAAATGAAAAAAAAATGTTCCCTAAACACTAACTTAAGATGTACTTTGAATGTTACAACAGTAAGATTTTAAATGAAATCTTTTATTGCAACTTCATTCAGAAAAAGAGAAAAATCTGACTGTTATATATTCTACCTCAGTTTTATAAACTTGCTTTTATTCCTTGATTCCATTATCAAAGGTATTTTTCTTATTAAAAATTAGGTATATGTTGCCACAATATTTTTGCTTTGTCACTCTTTATTTTTATTATTTTTCTTTTTAAAATATATTTAGTATTTTATTTTCCCTGATTACATCTAAAAACAATTTTTAGCATTTGTTTTTAAAACTTTGAGTTCCAAATTCTCTCCCTTCCTCCCTCCTCCCATCCATTGAGAAGGCAAGTACACCTCCACGATATTTTTAATCACTTCTTTTAACTTTAATTTTGTGTCTTACAACTTTGAGGTGATTTCAGTCAAAGGTGTGACCCTTTGACTGAATCCAAACTTCACAGAACAAATCCCTTTAATAAAAAGATTCTTTCTGAAAAACTTGCCCTTTGTCAAAAGGAGGCATCCAAGGACCTGGAAGCATACACGTGGCCTTGAGGCCACAGGTTCCCCTTCCCTAGTAATCAAAAGAGTGCTGAACTGGGAGCTTGATTCTATTGTTAACTGTTAACTAGCTGAGTTACTGTAGACTAGTCACATTAACCTTGCTAGTTCTATTGTAAAATGATGGATTTGAAGGATTACTTCTTACTACTCAGATCTAACAGTCTATAGTTTTGGAATGTTGTTTTGCTTTCAAGTTTATATTGATTTGTAAACATATTTGTATATGCATTTTGAAATTCAGATTTCTTCTTCCTATAAAATTAGAGGTTTACTCATAAAAATATAGTGGGATGGATATTAAAAAAATCATCTTTATGTAGCACTTGATGGTTTACATGCTTTTCTAAAAATAAACTTGTAGTGTGGGAACTACCCCCATTTTACAGATGAGGAAAGTGAGATCTAGATAAAGCAAATGACTTATTCATGAGCACAGAGCTTGGAAGGTTTGGAATTGGAACCAAATGCAGATTTTTTTTTTTTTTAATATACAAAGCACTTAATCAGTAAAGATTAGAATGAGAACATTTGTGAAGCATTTATGATCTCAGGGACACAGAAATGATCACATTCCTAGTGCCTATGTCTCATCTTGGTTTTAGTAGATTAGAAAATTATCATTATCACATTATGAGGTTCTTCACTTATTATTAGTTCAGTCTCATTTTCCATGTCCTAGCTCTGACCTATAGAGCCTGAAGCATAATGAACTGGGGTATCGCTTTTTTTTTTTTCTGGGTTGTTGAATAAGGTGTACCATGAATTGCAAATAATCAGGTATACTTGTACAAAGAAGGAATGTCTTACTTTCAGGTTATATTGGTATGAAATCTTTGGGGAAAGATAAGAATTCTCTTATTTATTGATAATTCAAAAACCTTTTAAAAGTTTCAAATTCAACTTGAAGAATTTCAGTGTGAATGAACAAATTTCAGTCTAAATGTTTTAAAGAAGGCACTCTGTCTCTAAAAGACGGAGAAAGGAAGATCTGGGGAAAGTGGTATGAGAGGACTTTTATGGACCGTTAAACATTCTACCACTCAGAATAAAGTCTTAAAGATATTGGAAATGGTGATTTTAGGTCTTTTAATCCTTTTGATATTTTGGAGGCATTTAAATTCAGGATAAACTTTGACAAGGAAAGGTCCCTGAGCATTCTGTTTTATTATGCTCAGGAAAAGAACTCAGTGATATCTGAGTATTATTTACAAAAGAAATCTGGTTAATAGATGATTTTTAGAACCTTTATATATTAATCTAGACATCTTATTTTCAAATGTAACATTCAATTGTGTATAAAAATTGCTATTGCTTACTCACTTTCTTTAGTTTCTTTGATTTGCTTGCCTTTGATTGATTTTGAAATAGATGAGCCAGCTTTCAGAGCATTCAAAATTATTTAATTATTACAAGAGACAAAGCCAGTTTGAAGGCCTATTGATACATACACTCTGCAGAATAAGCTGCTGAACAAATGCAGGGGACATGCTGCAGATAGTTGATACCTTTGTATTGGCCCATAAGCTGCACATGTCCCTGTAGACCTTTGATTGAAAATGTCAAAGGGTTGAATTTAATGGTACTACTTAATCGGGGATCATCTGGGATGAGTACACAGAAGACTCGTAATGGATGTTTGGTACCTATTAGGAGTCTCTAGCTAAGAAAATGGAGACAAGAACAAGTTCATGATATACTGAATTTGTTACAATCTCCAAAATGCATTACAAGCAATTAAACCAAGATGCTCAACACTGATCTCTCTGCTAACAGCAGTGATCACTAAATGTTGAAGCTTTGCATGCATATATATATATATATATATGGCTGTGTGTGTGATATATATATCATACATATGTAAGTATGTGTATATAGAATATATAAATATTATATAATAATTATAAATACATTTATTACACATATCTATCTAAATGTGTATATAAATATTCATCTATATATGTAATCATATATAATTATATATACACATATACATTTACATACATATATGTATACACATATAAACACACACGAGAGAGAAAGATTCACCATGTATATTCTAGTAATGATGATGGCAGTTCTATGATCCCTAACTCCAATTGTTCTGGAATTAGAGTTGGGATATACTATATATAGTCACTAATATTTTCATAGAATGATAATGTTAGAAGGGACTTTGGAAATTATCTCATCCTGCTCCCTCATTTCATAGATGAGGTAAATTCCTAGAGAAGCAAAATAATTTACATAGGTCATTAAGAGCAGAGCCAAGATGAGAACCCATTTTTCCTGACTTCCATTTTATGTTGGTTATTTTTTAAAATCATGCCTTAAAAAGTTAGTGTATGTTTGCAAACCATGAACCATAGATCTATGATAGTGTCAGTAATCCCTCCCTCAACATTCCAGTTTAAACGATTTAATAATTTCTTTTCCCCATTGATCTGTTTTCCAACGATACTTTCTGTACATCCTCTTGTCTTTCTTTCCCCCCTCCTCAATTAGTTTTGTAGATCCACAGATTGCCAAAGCTGAAAGATAATCTAGTACTAGTCCAACTCCTCATTTAACAGTAAAGAGCAGCTGCTTTTAGTCTTTAGTTCTTTTCCTATGGTTTTTTATGCTTCTACTAAAAATCTAAGATTGTGAATAGTATTTGACTGCAGGCAATACTATATGAATTCTACCTGACAACAAATTAGCTTATTATAGTAAGCTGACTATTCAATGTTAGCGCTTAAAAAAAAGATAGTGATTTTGATTTTGTTACATACAGTAAATTGAGGTAAAATATGTTGGGGAAATATGGACAAAACCATGGGAAATTTTTGTTATAATTTATAAATTCCTGATTATCTATGCTAACACAGGCAAATAGAGACATAGATCTTCCATAATAGGGAACACACAAGAAGTTATTGTTTTGTGATCTTGGCAATTATTATAGAAATTTTCTGAAGAGTTACCTTCCTAATTGGGTTTTACTTAGATGAACATAAAAATGAGTTTTAAAGACAGCTGGGAGATTAAATACAGGAGCAGTTTAAATTTTTTTAAAATAATCTATGGGATCATAATTTAATGTTGGATATTTAGAACCATCTTATCAATATCAGTTATAATTGGAGAAAAATAGGGTGAAATAGATAAACTTATCCATGTCTATGACAATTAATGTCAGATCTTTAAAATTTCCTTTAGCCTGTCTGAGAAATATGGACCTTGCAGGCCACTTTTCAAAATTATAAGAACCTCATTTGAAAATAATTATTGTTTGCCATATAGTATTCAGTTAGACAAATCATGAAGAATACACTCAAACCAATCATAACTATTTTAGGCTCCTTCAAGCATGTTTTCCTCCTGACTCTCTATAGTACCAATTAACTCATATACAAAAAGAAACCCAAAGTAGAATTGAAATGAATAATCATAAATTTGGTCTCATGAGATAGCTACAATAGTCTCAGAAAATTTAATAGCTGATAAGTCAGTTAATCAATATGAATACGTGGATACTTAGTTGTTTATCTGATTTTTCCTTCTTTTTTGAAAAAACTAATGGGTTTGTAACAAACTAGGTTATTTACCTCCCATGATCTAGTTCAGAAGAGAAGCTGGCCATTGTAAGGAAAAGTTTTCAGATAACCCAGATTCCAAATCCCAAATATAAATGTACGGATATTCAATGCCATCTGTCTTTTCTGATACCTTATGTTAGTTTTTCAAACTGATAGTACAGTTGTTGGTATATCTCTCAAATAATGTGTCAAGGTCTACTTGTGGTGCCTAGCCAATACTAAGTACTAAACAAATGTTAATCAGATTGAAATGAATTGGAAACCACAAGCCTAATAATTGTTGGAAATATGTTGAAAGTGTTGAAAACTAATTCTCTCTCTCTTCAAGGAAGAAATGGTTTCCTTGGTTTAAAAAATAGCTGAGGAAATAGGGGTGTCAAATACTGAGAAATTGCCTTTTTTTTTTTCTTGCCTTGAAAAAAAAAACCACTCTTCTATTTACTTGCCTACAAAGATTTGAATTTAGGAAGTTTACATTTTTCTTTCTCCAACTGAAAAGCAAAATGCCGCCTGTACTAAACATCAGGGAACCTACTTTGGGGCAGTATTTTAGGTGTTAGTGACATCAGTGATAGCTGTGGAAATTCAAAACTGAGCAGATATACTCAGGGAAAGCATATTTATCTGAAGGTTTTCTATTTGCACAAAGATTTAGCTGCTTGATGTTATCAATGTTTTGTGGTTTATTTTTCATCTGAGTTTTGTAGCAAAAACCTTGGGCAACTGATAAATTGCCTTAAAACCAATAGAATCTTAGTTTTTCACTGCTAGAGACGTTCAAGATCTTGTAGTCGAATCCTCTCATTTTACGTATGAGGAAACTGAGATTCAGAGACAAGATCCTAAAAATGAAAGTTTTTGAAACAGTTATAATATAATACTACCTATAATACTATAATATAATAACTACCGTAATATCAGTTTCCAAAATGAATCAAAAGTATAATCAAAATGACAGAGACAGAGAGAGATGGATATTTATCCTATTATGATTGATGTTTACCATCAGAGTCCTTTCACTAAGGAAATGCTGGTAAGTTTGATCTGTGTTCTAGGTCAATTCAAATATGTGGGTCTATTTTAGGTGATATGTTATGCCTGGGATTAAAGATTTGTACAAGATTTAGGATTTTATTTTGAGGTACTGTTAAAAAATGAGCACATATGGTACAAATGTGAGCAATTATGGATTGTACATACTTGCTTTTGTAAAATCCAACTTAATTTACTAAATCAAATTCATCCCTCAGCATCCTAAATGTAGGGTTCAAATTAACATGTCTTCATAGGAAAATCCCCCAATATAAGTCTATAAGCCAAAAAAAAAATTAGAATTTTTGATTCTTCAAAATAATCTTCTAAATAATCAGCTAAATTCAATAAATATTTAATTATCTATTATGCCCCAGCTACTTTGAATTCCTAACCCCCTTGTCATATAGCTAATTATGCTCAACCAAGACTCAGCCTTGGATCATTCCCATCATTCATCATCAGCACAAAGGTTGAAAAAAAAGCATATAAGTGTTCTGACCGTGACCACGACAAATTTTTGTTACATAACCTCAAATGGGCCCCCATTGCTGCTTAGGCAATCCTGTTATGCCTTCTTTATCTATCTAGGGCACTCTACTATTCATCTTTCCTCAAACCTCCCATGGCTCTTCCTCCTCCTTTCTCAGGTGAGAGAACCTTGTCTCATATTTTACAGAAAGAAATTGAGACAATTCACTGTAAGTTCCTCTTCTCACCTCTTCCTCATTTCCTATCACTCAGATGCCTTCTGCCACTTTCTTCTAATTCACCTCTGTTTCATCTGATGTTCAAGTGATTCTATCCATCCCTTTTCCTCCAACAGATTGTCTCCTTTCTTAGATAAAGAAATGGAAAGAATCTCCATTCTTTTACTTATTTTCAAGCTCTTTCTGTCAACTGGCTCATTTCCTGCTGCTTACAAATAGTCTCATGTCTCCACTATCCTGGGAAAAAAGTACCTCTCAAAAGGTTGTTTGCAATAGGTGCTTCCATTTTCTCTCCTCTTACTCTTTTCTTAACTCCTTACAATCTGACTTCTGACTTTATCATTCCATTGAAACTCTTCTCTCCAAAGTTACTGATGATCTCAGTTGCCACATCTATTGACCTTTTCCCAATCCACATTTTCCTTGACCTCTCTGAACCCTTTAACACTTCCTGAACACTCTCTCTTCCTTGATATTCTCTTCTTTCTGAAATAATTGAATAAATGAAAGATCATAGAAATTCAAAGACCAAATGAAATAGCTCTTTGTCTCAAGACACTTATTGTCCAGGGGTAGAGTGACAGTACATGTGCACAATAGGTAAGAGGATATTCTCTCTTTCTCTGTATTTCTTTCTCATAGACACATATGCATAAATATATGTTACATACACATACATACACATATATGCATATATACACATACATACACATACAGCCATCTCCTATAGGAGAGAATGCTGATATCTGGGGAATTCCAGGAAGACTTCCTCTAAAAGTTAGCACCTGAATTGTGCTTTGAAGGAAAGTGAAGATTCAACCAGATAAAAGGGAAAAGGGAGATGCATTTAAGATACAGACAGTAGCTTAGATAACAGAATGGAGATGGGAGATAGAATGTCATGTATGTGGAAAAGTTAGCAAGCCAATTTGACTCAAATGGTGAGCCTCAGAATTGGAATGATAGAAAAATAAGACTGAAAAACTAAGTGGCTTCCAAGTTATGTTGTTTTGACCACGAACCCAGCATTCTTTCCCCTATATCATATATTTCGCAGAGTCCATTAGAAAATTTAAAATGATATTGTCAGCCATTAAAAATCATATAAATTTAGCCTGGTCAGTTCACCTCCTATCCCATTTTCTGGGCTTAATTGTAGATTGAAGGGACTGACAAGAGTGACAGTACAAAGACAATATAGTTTCTCCTGGAGCACCTCTTTGTAAAGTGAATGAACAGTAATATAAAATATCTCCCTTCCTCCCCTAATTTGCTCAGAATTCAGATGTGTGACCCATAATAATAGTAATCTTAGCATGTTTTTTTGCCTTAAATGTTTTTGATGTTGCTACTGTAGATGATTATCAAAAAGATTTTTTAGAAACACAATTTAGCTATTTGTTTTGTGTACACACAACTTGAGTGCATTGACTCAATAATGAATGACCTAAGAGTTAAAAATGAATTAAAAGAGTGCTGGTTTTTCTTTACTTCATGTTCTCATTATGTATGGAGGAAAATCAAAGGGCTATATATTTTTTTGCTAATCTTTATTTCATAATTAGAAATTACAGATGATGTGAGCAAAAATCTACTGGAAGAGCTAGAGAAATCTTTGGTAATTTATTTAACCATCAGTGTAAATTTTTTAGCCCAGCTTTGGTCCAGGAAATACATTGGTCTTGCAACAAATGTGGGTGAGTTTGTTTTTCCTCATCATGACAGTGTGTTTGATACTTACTGATAGAGTTGTCCTGGGGTGTATGACCCATGTTCATGCTGAAATTACTCTTTAAAAGCAGTTGATTAATAATTTTTGATCATCTTGTTGTTTAACAAAATTGATAAAATTACCTTGGCTGTTTCTTTCTAATAAAAACCTTTCAGCGTACCACTGGAGATTTTATTGATAAACTCTCCCTTAAGCATACATCCAAATTAAATGTGAGAACCTGCAGCTAAAAGAAATTGCTTCTAGGCAATGATTCACAAGGATGAAAAATCAATATCACTTTCATTAAGGAAGGAAAGGAAGTTTAGACATGTTCTGAGTCTTCTTTATATCAAAAGGAAAGGAACAATTGTTGATTTCTTGATTTTTTTTCCTCTTATATTAATATTTCTTCTCTATAGGAAAACATATACTTATTTCCCCAAGTCTGTTTTATTCCTTACACAAAGCCATTCTTTCCATTAAAAAATCCATCATTACTTTTAAGACACCAACTCCTTATAATGAATGCATAACATGAGTTATAATTAAGCATCTCATGACTCTAAAATATTCCTAACGTTTTCATTGGAATAGGTTAAATTTAAAATTTCTGTTTAGCCGTATCGTTTTAACAACATTCCCTTCCTGTTCCCCCAGAACTGGATCTCTTAAAATTGACCTTTTCACTTGATAATTAAAATGGTGCCTTTAAATATAAAATGAAATTATTGCCTAAAGTTAATACCTAAAGTATAATTTTACCTGTTCTTTTGTTTGAATAATAATAGGGACTAACCTTTATATAGTATGTCAAGTTTCTCTTTTTTTCCAAAATGCTTTATGTATATTATTTCATTTGAGCTCCACAATAATCTTGTATGATAATTTATTTCCCTCATTTTGGAGATGAGCAAACTGGAACTGACAGAAGTTATGTGACTTGTCCAAGGTCACAGTGCTTTAAGTTCCTGAATCAGAATTTGAACTAAGAAAAATAGTGTAATAGTTTACAGGTAAAACAAACTGGGTTTGAATATCTTGAATACATTAGGAATGCATTGGTAATGAAAACCCCTGTGATATACAAGATATTTCTACATAAAGAAAGAATTTTAGAGTTTCCTAAGATATCTGTAGCTGAACATCAACTCGCAGTTGATTGAGAAATATCAGCATTCCAAGTTATTTAAACATTAAGGAATCTTTTTGAGGACTTGAAGTATGTAGTAGACCACCATAAAGGGCATTTTTTTTTTCTTTTTCCACCTTAATGTAAAATACATTTCTAGACTACATTTGTTTTCCACGGACTAGATAATCAAGGCACTCACTACATGGAAACAGGGATTTATCATAAAATTGCCATGAGCCCTGTAGTATTACTTGTAAATTTGGTGATAGAATGCTGTTCCCTTTGTAACAGCAGCAGGTTACTGTGTAGAATAATACTGAAGAATCCTTCGTTGTCTCCATTCTAAAATATTGTTATAGAGCTCTCTAAAGCATTCAAGTGGCCATTACGTATCAAGTACCTATCAAAAACCGTTCTATGCACACAGTGGGTGTTCAGTGCTTATTTTCAATGATGACATGAAATGGGCTTGAATAAAATAGGACTTATTGCCCCCAAAGACATTTATTTCTAGATTTGTCTCAAATTTACATGCCTATCTATCCCAAGCAGTGAAGGGCAGGCATGCATCTCCCTGCTCCTTCAGACTCAAGAAAGCAAGAGCCACTAAGTGAGGGAAGTTAAAGAACAAATTTCACTGGCTCTTTATCATATTACTGTTTCTGATGTAACCCTGTTTAAGTAAAAGAATGAGACAACAGTTCCAGTAGCTAGTTTACAATCATTCTGGGTCTGTCTATAGAGAGCCATAGAAAAGAACCAGAATTACACATTTCAATATAATTTTTTGCAATTACCTCAGTAGGAACTTGTACTCTTCCTCCCAGCGATTTTTTAAAAAGTCAGATCAAAGCATTTTCAGAATACTACCTGTTCATTCATAAGAATCATGATGCGTAAAAACATTGTGGTACCTTCCCTCTGATATTACTTTCCATGTGTGTGTGTATAAATGTGTATATATGTATATTCCTATACATATATACATACATATTTATATACATATTCATGCATACACACACACGTGGTTTGTATGTTCTTTCCTCCATTAGAATATGAACTCCTTGAGGACAGGAACTGTATTTTTGCCTGTCTTTGTATACTTAGCACTTATCACAGTCTATGGCACATGGTAAACTTTTAATAATGTTGCTTCACTGACTTACCCTTGTGCTGATTCAGGTCCATCCTACAGTCATCAGACCTCCAATCTGGTGATGAGTTCTATTGCACTCCTGCGGAGCTCAAGCAAATGTTTCTAGAGCAAACCAAGGTTGTAATGGTAAATGTTTAACTGGTCTGGGGTAGTGTTGAGAATGCAAGCACATAGGCTTTCAAGTTTAATCTGTATTAGGAATGATTAAGTCTAGACAACCAACAAAACAATAAATGAAGTCCTGATTTATAGAGTTTGCCAATTTCTGAGGTATAAATTGTCACACTGAAAATTTAACAGTTGTTGAAACCAGTTGGAGCTGCCTCTAACCCCTGATTAGGATGATCCTCAATTGTAAGTTCCATATTCTTTTTCTGATCTAGTCTTCTCTGCTATATAAATATTATATTGTCATCAAGATGGACAGTTGATTACTCATATACACGGAAATAGAAGTGGTACATAATCCTTGTCCTAGTTTAGTCAAGCCCTTTGTAGTGCAGTAGAAAGAGAACTGGATGATGGATCAAAACATCTGCATTATTATCTTAATGCTACTACCTACAACCTGTGTGATTTCCAGAAAGTTAATCAAGGAATCAGTCATTCCATCTTTATTAAGTACCTACTACGTGTCAAATACTGTGCCAGGTATCTGTTCCTTAATGTTTCCGATCCTGTTTCCTCATCAGTAAAATTTGAAAAGCTTATTGAAAAGTACTTTGCAAACCACAAATCATGATAGAAATGGCAGCCTCAGTTTCCTTGTCTATCAACCAGGGGAGCTAAAACTTTAAATTCCTTTCCAGATCTAAATCTTATAATCTTGTTACTCTGTGACTTTATTCATGTGATTACTGCAAGGATCAAAGGAGTAGGGAGATATTTTTAAAATTACATGAAAAGTTGAAATTATCATAAAAATTTAGGGTAGTAAAAATAACTTCATAACAAGCGGTTTCTAATTTTACAAGAATAGAGAGAAATCTTACTGGTGATTTTGCAGGGGGAAAGAGGGCGACATAATGTGATTTTTAAAGTCATGAGCTATTGAAACTCAAAATCTGGAGTGAAAGAAAGCACACATGTCTTCCATTTCTACCCTTTGTGTTCTCTTTCCCCTCCTCCTTTCCTTTCCCCTCCTCTTCCTTTTACTCCGTCTTCCTCCCTGCCCTTCCCCTTTCATTCTTTCTTCAGTTTGATATCATTTTATTGCCATTTCTTACTTACTCTTTCCTCTAGGATGTTGACTTCCCCCCTCCAAATCAGAATTACTCCCAAAGCACTGTTTTCCATGGGTGATATCTAGTTTATCTAAATGACATATTTTGTGGCCTTCTTATGGCGGAATCAGATGAGGTTGGTTTTACTATGATTCTGTCTCCTGAATCACAAATCCAACTATTGTGTATCTCGCTTAGTCATTCAACTAACATTATTGAGCACCCAACTGTGTGCCTGGCAGAATACTCTGCATTTTTGCCCATAATAAGCATCTGTTCAGTGCTTAAGTGGTAGGTGCCTCCAGACTTTGTACTGCCTAATGGACTCTCCAACACCTCTCTGTTGTTGAACAGTGATTAGTATACAGATTGGGACAGATTTGGTTTCAGTTCAGTCTGTTCCCACAGATGAGGCCTTCATATGATCACATCAAATAAATTATTTAAGGTACAGCATCTATGTAACCTGAGCCATGAGCAGAGGTTGGCCCACCTTCTGTTCTATCACCCCGGAGGACACTTTATTTTTGAAAGGAAAGAGTCTGTCTTGCTTAGCTGACATCATTATAGTCATAAAAATTCAAATTGCCCTGAGCAGTTTCCTTACTTTCATGTAAAGTCTCAAGTATCATAACCTATCATTTAACATCTTGTAACTGAAACATAATAGTTTGGGGTTAAGGGGGAGGGACAATATAGAAAACTCATTATGCTCCCAAAACAATTTTGTACATAAGAGAGGGATTTGGTATTTGGAAGACTATACAATCTTTATTCGATCTAAAAAGTCAAGATATGTTACTCTGTGCATGAATTTGCCTCACTTAACTATCATTTTAATTTTATACTTTTAGAGCTGGCAACAACGTTTAAAATCATTCTTTTACAAGAAGAGAAAATTTAGACACAAACTGTTTGTTAGTCACGTAATCACCCAGCTAGTTAGTAGTAATACTAAGCCTCAAACCTGGATCTCCTTCCTCCTGTCTCAGTGTTCTTTCCATTGTTATACAGGCCTTCACAATCCTCTTTTAGTAAAGAAATAAAACCTGAGCTCTCTCCTTTTTTGTCTCTCTGCAGTGAAATTTTACTGAGTTGGAAATTGAAAGGGGAAAGGGGCTAATGACATCGACATTTTCTTTTTGTTCAATCACCTTGCCATATATAGTTATTACACTCTAACTATTCTTATCCTTTTCTGGTATAAAAAAAAAGATCCTGTCTCTGGGTTTGTAGCTTCCCCCCCACCCCACCCCCATGCATGTAATGAAGACCTTGGGAAGAACAGTGGCTAGTGACAGCATCCCTGAAGCTAAAAGGTCTGATTGTAATAGACCCTGTTCTAAAAGGGTTTATAACTCACACTGTTTGGAGAGAAGCATAACGCAAAGTGCCAAGAGCTTTGGTGTTTTCTACTGTGGTAGAAATTTTCTGTATTGAGGCAGCTGTGACTAGAATGATTCTTCCAGTGTCTAAGAGAGCACAGGGGTGGGAGGAAATTTGTTCTGTTAAAAAAATTGTTATTAAGAAATATGACTTTTATATTGGACATTTCTGTAAAAAAAAAAAAGAATACATGAAAATAATTTCATTAGACTCCCAACACCTTTTTTTTTTAATCATACTTGGCCACTCTGCAAAAGGAATGTGTACATAATGAATAAAATCTCTAGAATAAACTTCTTAACCTAGGTATCTCTTGTTGATATTCATGGATATAGTTTAGGGAGTATGTGAGTGTATGTATACACACATATACAAACATACATATATATGTATGTATATATATGTGCGCACACATACACACATATATATATCCACATCTCATTTTTTTTCACTAACCTTTAGTTTCCTTTGCAATCCTATATATTTTATTGTATGCATTTAAAAACTTTATTTTGAGAAGGGAATCTATAGGTCTTCACCAGAATGGGAAAGGGCTTCATAACAGAAAAGAAATTGAAAACTCCTGTCCTAGAATATTGGTAATATGTGTTGATTATGATGATCAGAATTCCTTTTGGTAACAATTCTAGTTTTAGGCAGAGGTCTTTGCTTCAAGCTTTTCTTAAATACCTAACTAAACTTACATGTGTCTTATCTATCTATATATCTTACTAAACTAAACTTAAAATTTTTGAAAACAAGCTTGAAAAGAGCTTTGTTTTTAATCATTCAACATGGTGCTTATAAGTTCTAAGAGACAAACAATTTCCCAAATGAGAAGCCCTTTAAAAATGCCTTTTAGGCCACATCAATTAACTCATAGACAATATAATAGCCTCACTCATTTTTTTCTCTCTCCTTTTCCTGGTGATTTCATCAAATCTCTTGGGCTTAATTATTATCTCTATGCAAATGAGTCCTAGAGATATATATCAAGCTTTCTCCTGAGTTCTAATTCCATATCACCGACTCTCTTCTGGACATTTTAAACTAAATATCTTGGAGACATCTCAAACTCAGCTTGTTCAAAATAGAGCTAATCATCTTTCCCCCAAATCCACCTGTGTTAGTTCCTCCTGAGGTTCCACCTCCTTCCTGTCACTTGGGTTCTCAACGTTGACCTCATCTTTGTGTCTTCATTCTTACTCTTCACACATATAGCCAAACCTCCATCATATCTGTATGCTTTTCTCCATCACCCTAGTTCAGCTCTCCCCCAGACTACTGTAATAGTCTCCAAATTGATCTCCCTACTTCAAATCTCTGCTCCTTCCTATCTCTAGTCCACTCAGCTGCTAAAAGTGATGCTCCTAAGCGTATCTGACTGGGTCACTTCTCTGTACAATAAAGTCTGGTGTCTCTCTATTAATTCTAGGATCAAATTGTACAAATACAATTGACTTTTAAAGCCTTTGCAACATAGATGTAACCTACCTTTCTAACCTTATTATATATTACTTCCTTTCATACATTCTACATTTAATCAAAATTGGTCTTTCTGTTGTTTCTTATACATAGCACTATATCTTCTGTCTCTGTACATTTTCAATCAGTCAATCAATCAATCAATATTCTTTTATTAAACACTTACTACGTGTCAAGCATCATGCTAAGTGGATGGTCCTTCATGCCCACAGTGTACTTTCTCCTTTTCTCTGCTTCTTAGAGTTCTTAACCTCCCCTAAAGTTCAGCTCAAGATCTACCAACAATATGAAGCTTTTCTGATCTTCCCTCCCCATTGCTTCTAGTGCTTTCTTTCTACAAAACAAACAAAAGAAAAAAAAATCCCTTATGAGCAGAACCAGGAGAACATTGTACACAGTTACAGCCACATTGTAGGATGTTCAACTTTAACAGACTTAGCTCTTCTCAGCAATGCAAGATTGTAAGACAAGTCTAAAAGGCTCATGGGAGAAAACGCTATCCACATCCAGAGAAAGAACTCTGAGATCTGGATGCAGATCAAAGCATACTATTTGCTCTCTGTCTCTTTGTTTTGTTTTTTCTTTCTCATGGTTCATCCCGTTGGCTCTAATTCTTCTTTACAACAAAACAGATGTGAAAATATGTTTACTATGAATATATATATGTAGAGCTTATATCAAATTGCATGCTGTCTTGGGGAGTGGGGAGAGGAGGGAGGTGGAGAAAATTAAAACTCAAAAGTTTGTGGAATTGACTGCTGAAAACTAAAAATAAATAAATAAATAAAATTTAAATGGAAATAAAATAAATAAATAAAAATAAAAACCCAATAGTACAAAAGTGGAGAATGACATTCACTGTCAGTCCCAACCACGTTAGAAGGCAACTTCACTTAAATAGTTTCTGGGAAAATACTTTTTAGGAGACTGACTTGGCATTTTTTAGGAAGTGTCTCTTGTGCTGAAGCAAAATGTTATTAATATTTTGCTTTTTAAAGTATTTGTTAAACAAAGTGCAAATGATAAAATAAAGGCATTCACGAATAAAAAGAAACCCTTACACTTATTTTGTCTACACACACACACACACACAAATGCTGTCTTCCTTCATAGACTGTAAACTCCTTGAGGACAGGCATCATTTTCACAATCCCTAGTGACTAGTACAAAGCCTGGGAAGTGTAGGTAATTAAATATTCATCTACTAATTGGTTGATTCTCTCCCTGCTACCTTTGATATAATGACAGAGATATGTTAAAATGACCATAAAAATAAATACAAAACTAGATGCATTCAAAATGATATTTAGTATTTCATTTTTCCATGCACTACATTTTTCTCTCTTTCCCCTCCTTTTACTACAAGTTTTATTAACTACTCACCTAGACTATTATAATAATCACTTAATAGCTCTTACTACCTTCCTTTCCCAAATACAATTTGTATTTCACCTATTTCCCTGTATTTAAAGTATACATCTGGACATCTTATTCCTTTGCTTAAAATTTTTAAGTAGTTCCCTATTGCCCATTGAATGATACTTAGCTTTTTCTACCCATCATCCAGGGTAGCTAGGTGGTACAGTGGATTGAGTGGGGGGCCTGAAGGTAGGAAGAGCCATCTTTGTGATTTCAAATCTGGCCTCAGAAACATTTACTAGCTGTGTGACCCTGGGCAAGTCACTCTACCCTGCCTCAGTTTCCTCATCTGTAAAATGAACAAGAGAAGGAAACGGCAACTCACTCCAGTTATCTTTGCCAAGATAACCCCAAGTGGGGTCACAAAGAGTCAGACACAACTGAAACAACTGCAAAGCAACAACCAATCATTCAGGGCTCTCTTCAGTCTAGCCCTGGGCTACTCTTCCAGACTTACCTCATGTTACTGATTTCTGCATACTCTTTGTTCTGGCCAAATTCCCTTACTTAGAAATACACCCTGCATTCTCCTACCTCCGTGACTTTGCTCCCACCGTTCAGCAGACCTAGCAAGTACTCCTTCTTACTGCATTTGTCTGTTGAATTTAAGAACCCAACTGAAATATCAGAAAAGAAAAGAAGGATGAAATAAAGAGAGAAAGTATGAAAGAGGAAAGGAGAATAAGTTTTGAGACAGCCATCACCTTGTTTATAATAGAGTGATTTTTTTTTCCCCAGCCATATTAATCATCAGAGATCATTTACTAAGGTAAAAATACAATTTATATTAGTACACACACAGATTAAACTTCAATTAATTTAAATAAGAATAAATAAAAGAATGAGTGCATGGTCGCACTTAGGTCTTATCATAGGGAAATTTGGGAAGTAGTCAGTTTTAGTTCACTGATTAACCCAACTCTAGATCAGAATGAATAAAAACATGGCTGTACACTGCTTAAATCTTACTCCATAGCATAATTTGGTAATATACAATAATGACCTAAATCCCTATTGCCCAAATACAATATTTCATCTCCCCAGTTTGCCTTTGTACAGGTGCTTCTTGATGTCTGGAATCTCATGGGATCCTTGACTTCCTCCATGCTTTAGCTTTGGACTACCTCCATCAAAAGTCTATTGGGATTCTCTCAGTTGCTAGTATCCTCCTCCCAGAAGTTATTTATCCACTTTAGATCTGTTTTTCATTTTGTTCAATTTGTTTTCTCCCAATAGAATGCAAGATCCTTAAGAGTAGAGGATGTTTTATTTTTTGTCAATTTTACCTCCTATATTCAATAAATGTACAAATAAAAGTTAAATAGTATATCATTAATAATAATAGCTAACCTTTATGTAATGTTTGCTATGTGCCAGGCACTGTGCTAAGAGCTTTATAATTAGTGTCCCATTTGATCCTCACAACAACTCTGGCAGGTGGGTGCTATTATTATTTCCATTTTACAAATGAGGAAACTGAGGCAAACAGAAGTTAAGTAACTTTCTCAGGCTCAAACAGCTAGTAACTGTATGAGACAGATGATGAATTCAAGTCTTCCTGACTCCAGGTCTACCACTCTATCCACTGCAATGCTTAACTGTCCCTTATAATATAATATATTATATATAATATATTATATTGTATATAATATATTATATATAATATAAATATGCAGTATAATGTATCATTTGTAAATAGTATGAAAAGAAATTTAATAAATATTGCTTTTTATTGTATACAAGCTATCATTTACACACACACACACACACACACACACACACACACACACACACAGAGTGCAAGGATATATGGCAAATCAGTTCCACCAACCATCTTATTTCTCCTTGAGTGGCAAGGTGGGATTTAGGAAAATTCAAGGAAATCTTAGCCCCAGCTAGAACTTCAAGTTCCATCCAAGGGTCCTTAGTAGTTAGGTATAGCACTGTTTCACACTTATCCTAGGGAAGCAAAGGCAACTGTAAACTTTTTCAAGCATGCCAACCCAGTGGGGCAGCAAACTTCAGACATTTTTGGAACATAACAATGGTAACTAAGGATGAATATAGGGGTTGGTAGCATTCTTTGGTGTCAGGGGTTATACTCATTTGTCAGTCATGGTGTCTTCTCCTTTCTAAAGTGATTATTGATCAATAAGTATTTGTTAAGTGCCTACTATATATTTGACACCGTGCTGCAAAGGAGATAAAAAGAAAATGAAACAGAATCTATGAGGTAGACATATGTGTGTATGTATGTATACACACTATACACACACACGCATATATCCTATTTATTTTCTGTCTGTATTGAAAACATACATATGAACCTGTCAGGCAGACTATATATATACATATATAAAGAATAAATATATTTTCAGAGTAACTTACATGATGGTTAATTTCAAGGTAATTTGGAAAGGAGAGCACTAGTAATTGCTTTGTTAGAAAGTGATATTTTGTGCTGCCTCTTGAAGGAAATGAAGATGACCTATGAAGTACAGAAAGGGGAGTAATGTATAATGAAGCTGGAAAGATAGGTTGGGACAAGGTTGTGAAGTGCTTTAAAAGCCCAAAAAAGGCATTTGCACTCTATCCTAGAGGCAATAGGGAGCCACAGGAGTATATTGAGGAGAGGAATGACATGGTCAGCATCTGTATTTATAGAAATCACTTTAGCAGCTGGGTGGAGGGGGAAGAGCAGCCAGATTACATTAGGTACCTTCTTACTTATTTATTCTCTGTTTTTTAACACCCAGTTTCCAAAGATGCTCAGTGCCTTTATGCTGCCTCCTGACTGTTCAAAGTCCCCAGCGTTCCGTGCTCAGGACCATTTCCCAATTTCCCTTTACCCCCTCTAGGTCTGGAATTTCCCTGGCTGTGGAACCCTTTGCCTCCTTCATAGCTGTGGGGTGTTCTTTCAATACCAAAGGAAGAGGCCAAGTATCTCCAGACTGATTATAGGCAATAGTTTAATAAGTAATTGTGAATACTTGCAAACAGGAGCAATCTTTGGCCTGGGGTGGCAGCGAGACAGTTGATTGGATTCCTGCAAAGAACTCCCCAAATCCCTGTGGTAATTATAGGAAACAAAGAGAGGAGGAGCTAGAGAGTGTATTACTGTTAACTGGTGGATGTTTTTGGTTTTCTGCTAACGTCTTAGCTGTTAAGCCAATGGTATGCCCCAACATAAGTTTATGTATTGATTATGTACCAGTCATATATGGGTCACAATATGTTTGTTATGACTTTCATAGGTCATAGTACCTTAAGTTACAATTCAATATCTAAAACAAACCCTCCTTTCAAAACATGTTTGTCCTGTGTCCCCTTCCTTCAAAGTCCCCATAGGCAGCTGACTAACTTTAACCTAACGAACAAATTCACGTTTCTGCTTTGTTAATGGCTAATAATGGCTTAATGCCTAGACTGGGGAATATTTGCATTTTAATGCAATAATCCTGAATTTGTAGTGAGTGTCTTCACTTAAAGGAATATCTATAATCAGGACAATTTCAGCTTCTATGGAAGGCAGTTTAGAGGAGACCATTTGGGACTTTTCCATGGACTATTTCAAATTACCCAAAAGATGGGAACATATCTGCCTTCTTTTTAAAGAATATTTCTACACATTGTATTCTCCAGTTTGTATTCCCTAATATAGAGGTGTCAAACACATGACTCACTAGGTTAAAATGTAATTAAGAAATATTTCACAAAATGGATAAAAATACAACAGAACACTGATAATGTTAATATGTATTTTTCTAAGTCAATATGTGACAGGGATCCTTATATATGGTTCAGAAGGCCCTCTTCCATTTGAGTTTCACACCAATGTCCCACTGTAGCTAGCCCTTTCCTCATTCTTTCCATTTTCATATAAGTTGTATGTATCTGATTAAATTTTAAACTATCCTCTGACAGTAGGAACTATGTTAAAAAGAAAGATGCTTGGGTTTTGTATTTAATGTTGCAAACAACTAAAAGTAATGCCCCCTCCAGAATGGATGGCACATTTAAGTTAGCATTGTCTTGCTTTTCCAGGTCTGTGGGTTTCTTAATGTTTTCTTTAATTATAAAATTAATTAGCATGCTAATAGGAAAAAAATCATTAGGTGTCAGAATTCATAAAGTCCTTGTGCTTTTGAAAACAATTATTAGTAGAGCCGAGTAAGCTTAATTACAATCAATATAGCAATTTTGCTTAATTGTACTATTTTCCCATTTTGTAGGCCATTGAATGCCTCTTATCTCTCTAACTAGTTATCATGTGGCATAGAGAGCACTGCCTTTCTTAAAAACTTCCCAGACTGTAAAAATGTATCTGAGAAGATCTGGCATGGAATTATTTTTGTGCTTTTAGTGTCATTTTCACGTTTAACTGATTGGACGTTGGGGGTGATGGAAGAGTTGAAGATAACTCTGGGTTTCAAGCCTGGATAAATTTTCAGTCAGCCCCCTGGTAGGTGCCTTACTGGTCAGTACCATAGACAAAGAAACTCTTTACAACTTTATCATGAGGCGTTAATATTCCTTCTCTTCTCCTGTCTTTTTCTCCCTTTCTCCTTCTCTGTGGATTCTCTCCTTCACCCCAGACCATCCCAATTGGGTCATACTAGAAGACAGAGAGACAGAAAGAGAGAGAGAGGGAGAGGGAGAGGAAGGGAGGGGGAGAGAGAGAAAGAGATCTAAGAGTCAAAAAGATTAAGTTTCAGGAATAACCCTTGATCCATGTATAGGTATCCACTTGAATTCAGAGGGAATTTCCTTACCTAGTATTATCTATGCCAGTGAAATCGTGGAACCAATACCCCCCCCCCCAAAAAAAGAAAATAGAGGGCAGCTATGTGGTGCAGCGGATAGGTGCTGTACCTGAAGTCAGGAAGACTCATCTTTCTGAGTTCAAATCTGGCCTTCGACATTTGCTTGCTGTGTGAGCATAGGCATGTCTTCTTAATCTTGAGAAACAATCTCAGTTTTTTCATTTGTAATATGAGCTGGAGTAGGAAATAGCAAATTTGTCAAGAAAACCCCAAACATGGTCACAAAAAGTCAGACACAACTCAAAACACCTGAACATATAGAGCTGAATTTTCGTATTTTGTTATTTAAATAAAGTTTTATTTACATTCCCTACTCTTTTGTATTCTCTGCTGAGAG